>NC_135624.1:64894250-65195916 GCF_053574225.1 Canis aureus
AGGCTGATATTTCTGATTTTGAGAACCTTTGCTCTAAGGATAAGTTTCCTTATTTGCAAAATGAGGATATTACTGACTCCAAGGCCCACCTCACAGAGTTCTTTAATAAAACCAGTATGTCCTCTAAGGATTTACAGTGCTTTATATTTTTATTCTCTCTCGCTACGATATAAGGACAGTATCTTTGAATGACTGAATGCCTACATTTGATTAATAAAATGATACCATGTGGGATCCCTGCGTGGCGCAGAGGTTTGGCGCCTGCCTTTGGCCCAGGGCGCGATCCTGGAGACCCAGGATCGAATCCCACGTCGGGCTCCCAGTGCGTGGAGCCTGCTTCTCCCTCTGCCTGTGTCTCTGCCTCTCTGTGTGTGTGTGACTATCATAAATAAAAAAAATAAATAAATAAAATTTAAAATGATACCATGTGAGCTTAAGGGAGTAATGATCAAATACCTAGAAATTCTTCCATAGGTGGCATTCATTTAAGTGCCATAAACAGGAATTCATATATTGAAAAAGAGAGAGGAAGACTAGGTAGTCATGTAGCCAATACTCTTAATACTGTTTTACCAGATATTAAAATATTAAAATACTTCCGTACTGCAGATAACTGCTGTCCAAGCCATCCCCTGAGCGTTGCAGACCACAGAGGCATCTTAAAGGGAAATGCCTATCATAGCAAGGTACTGCCACCACCCTGCCTCAGCACTTGGGCCAATGCCCGTTCTGAATGGTGTGTGTCCATGCCCCACTGGCAGTTAAATGCTTTGAATAGCACCCTCAGAAAGGAGAGGGGAGGGGATGGTTGCCAGCTCCTTGAACACACCTTTCTAGATCATTTTGTTGCAAATGGGTTCTTCCTCTGCATCTTTATCTTCTATCATCTAAGAAGTCCCAGGAGACTGGGAAAGTATAATGGAGTAAGGAGAAACATCAAAGGGGAAAAAGGGATTCAGGGTTATATGTTATTGCAGAATAACTTCACTTGGGTATTGCTAAAACCTACTCAGAAAAGTCAATTTAGAAAGGCCTAAAGGAGAAAGGACACAGCAGTCACAGAGCATGACTGGTCTATGTCTGCCTCTCTGTTCCAGCAATTTCCAAATCTACATAAACTTTCCTCTACAGATGCTACAAGTATTCCAAATTGCCATCCAGTGTGACATGACTCCACTGCCAGCAGCTCTGTCACCTTGAGCAAGTTAGGTCTACAGCCTTGACATTTTGGGTGGCCTTTGATGTTGCCAAGCATTGGACAAAACAAGGAATTTCTAGTCTGAAGCTAAGTCAATGTGGTCTCTACTTGTACTCAGAGAAAGGGCATTTTCTCCATTATCTCAGTTCAAATTTCTGAACTCAAAAACTGTGATTCACTAACTCACAACAAAAAGCTAGAAATAAGAATGAATAATTGCTCTGAATCTCTTCAAATATTTATCCCTGAATAAGCTACTTCAAAGAGAGCTGGCTCTTTATACATAATCTGAGTAATGAGGAGGGAAGAATGCATGTTTACGATCATAAAGAATCTCATCCCAGGAAGTGTTTTCTAGAAAAATTCTCTTCCACAAATGGAATCAAAATGGATCATAATAATCCATTTAAATTCTGTGGAAATCTGTGAAGGAATTTAGTCAGAAACACCAGTCTTTTAATATGGGCAAGATTTTTATAAGTTGCTTCTTGTGTAAAAGTTAAAAACAGAACTACCCTATGATCTAGTAATCATACTATGGGACATTTACACCCAAAATAAAAAAAAATATGAATTCAAAAGAACACATGCATCCCTATGTTTATTGCAGCATTATTTACCATGACCAAATTATGGAAACATCCTAAGTGTCCATCGGCAGATAAATGGATAAAGAATTTTGCTATATATATTTTTTCTGTCATATGTATGAATATTACATTAATCATCCATATAAGAATATTAATCATCCATAAAGAAAAGAATGAAATCATCAATTAATCATCATCAATTAATAATCATCAATTAATCATCAATTAATCATCAATTAATATTCATATGTATGAATATTACATTAATCATCCATATAAGAATATTAATCATCCATAAAGAAAAGAATGAAATCAGCCATTTGCAACATAGATAGAGCGAGAAGGCGTAATGGTAAGTGAAGTCAGTCAGTTAGAGAAACACAAATATTGTATGATTTCACTCATATGTGGAATTTAAGAAACAAACCAAACAAAAAGGGGGAGAGAGAGACAGAGAGAGAGAGAGAGAGAGAGAGAGAGAGAGAAACCAAGAAACAAACTCATAACTACAGAAAACAAACTGATGGTCAACGGAAGGGAGGTGGGCGCAGGGATGGGTGAAATAGAGATTAAGGAGTGCACTTGCCATGAGCACGGAGTCATGTAGAGAACTGCTGAATCACTATACGGTACACCTGAAACTAACATAACATTGTATGTTAACTACAATGGAATTGAAATTTTAAAACTTAATAAAAGATAAAAAGGAAATGTTCTTCTTAATAGGTATGGAAACTAACCAAAAAAACACAAGTAAATTAAAAAGATTGTGAAAATCCATAAAGCACAGTAACGTGCTGTATACAGTGAAAGTCATAAAGAAATGCTGCCCAGTTTGAACTGTATAAAAGGATGCGTCAGTATTTGGCTGTGCTCTTGGGACACTGCATGAAATTTACAGTATCATTTTACTGGCAGAATCTTACTTTAACCTTTTAAGACTTTCACAAATTTTCAATGGAAATGGAAAACAGAAAGATACATTGCAAACACAATAATCGTGCATAAATGTTGGACAGTAAAATAATAAGGTGCCAAATTTAGCATTTCAGAAATATGACATAATCTATTTCTATAAGCCAGATGGGAAGAGAACAAGTGGACAAATGTAGGGCAACATAAAATAAGGCACATGCACGGAAAATCTGTGTAAGTACACTTTAATCATTGTTGGAGATCTTTGGCTCTTAAAATGACAGCGTTTTGGACGTCTGGGTGGCTCGACGGGTTATGTGTCTTCTTCAGCTCAGGTTATGATCCCAGGGTCCTGGGACTGAGCCCTGCATTGGGCTCCCTGCTCAGCCGGGAGTCTGCTTCTCTCTCTCCCCTTGCTCCTACCCCCTGCTCATGCTCTCTCTCTCTCTCTCTGTCAAATACATGAAATCTTTTTAAAAAATGACAGTGTTTTTAGGATCTTCAGAGAAGAGTGAAAGGAGGAAGAATAGATAGATACTAATGTTTTGGGGGCCACAGAAGGCTCTTTGTGCGACAGAGTAAGCTTTTCAAGCACTTAAAAAATAAAAAGAAAGGCAATTCAACAAAGCAGGTAGATACTCAGGGGAAGAGTGGAGGCATAGGTATGAACACAACGGTTTTCCTTGACTTTATCTGGAGAGTTTAAGTTTCCACAAAGAGCATATACCTAACTGGAACTGAGCCTTGAATTGGTTGTATTTATTGGAATCACAAATACTTGTCATTTATAAGTAAAGCTCCCAAGTATGTTAAAATTGATTACAATGAATTATGCCAGTTTTTCTGAAAGATATGTACAGGCAGTTCATTATAGATTTTATGACCAGGATTTTATATGAAAATCTCTTGAGTTGAAAATCAACATCCAAAATAATATCATTTAAATTGATGAGAGGCAGTATGTAGTACTTAACAAGTGCTATATATATAACAGAAATTAGACAAAAGGGATTATCATTACTAGTTTTGCCCCTTTCTAGCTACGTGAATAAAAGTGAATCTGTCACTGAACTGACAAATTTCAGTAAAATGAAATTTTACTCTTTTTTTTTTTTTTTTTGTAAATAAATTTAAGAAAATACTTGTAAAGCACCTAACATATCAGGCACTATATATACTAAGTGCTTGGACTTTAAGATCAAGACAGAAATAGCATCTACCTTCAGGAGAAGAAAATAAAGTTCTATAGCTGTGTTTATCATAGTGCCTAAAACATGATAAACTTAAAATGAATGTTTCTAGATGTCAAGTCCTGCCTCCCCATATCTAAGAGACCTGTGGGAATCCAGAGTCTTCTCTAGGATTTAAGCGAATTCCCAAGGACTGACTACTTGTTAGTGGCCCCTCATTCCCTGTAGAACATGCTCTTTACATCTCATATTAGGATACCAAGTTCATTCCTTTCTCTCGCTCCCAAGGAAAATCCTTTTTCAACAAATATTTGATAAGTTTGGTTACTTTCTTAAGTTTTTCAGGGAAGGGTGGCCCAGCCTTCTATCATTTCAGTGTTCCCAACCTCCCCAGTAGTCCTCCTTGTCTTCCTTTTCTGGTGACCCAAGCAAATTCATTCTTTTTGTAAATGGGAAATTCTGCTCACATACAAATCCAGTATGATTTCATCTTCTGACCCAAGCAGGTTTTTATATTTTATTTTTTTTTCCCCAACAGAGGCTGGTCCCTTCCTAAAGGAGAATTCTCAAATCATGTAATAAGTATAATATAATAATGCTTTCACCACCTAGTTTTATTAACTACTATTTTTATAATTCTATCATCATCATCATTATTATTATTAGCAGAAACTTCCATTTATAATTCTGAATAGAACCACATGAAACCATCTTAGATGGGCTATTAATAGTAGGTCTGAGATCCTATGGAAAGGACAGCTTTCATTATATACTGCTAAAATATAAGTGCTCTCTTTCTTATAACTGTATATGACATCTCCAAACCACCGTCAACGTGACTTGTAATTTACATTTCCAGTCATAGAAGTTATAATAATGAACACTACGCCAAACTGTCTTAGCATTCTACTTGCCATGTAACAAATCACTACAAAACTAAGCAGTTTAAATCAACATTCATTTGTTAAATTCATAGACTCATAGATCTGAGTCTGGGCAGGACTGAATTGGTCTTGTAGGTCAGAGTTTGGGTAGGGCTCAACTTGGGTAGGGCTCAACTTTTTTTTTTTTTTTTTTTTTCAGGTTTGAACAAAGCTGAAATCAAGATGTCAACCACGCTGAGGTTCTCATCTGAACTTTGGAATCCTCTTCCAAATTCATGGGTTGTTGGCATACTTCCTTTCCTTGCAGCTGTATAATAGAGATCCCAGTTTTCTTGCCAGTCCTCAGCCAAGGCTTCAACTCCTAGAAGCTTCCTTCAGTTTCTTGCCGTGAGGCCGCTGCAGGCAGCTCACAACATGGCTCCTTACTTTCTCCAGGCCAGAGGAGCACATCTCTCTAATATTTCATCTTATTTTAATAGGTTCTCTACTGGGGTCAAGCCCACTCAGGATAATCTTCCTTTAAGTATCCCATTTACAGGTTCTGCCCATACTCAGGAGGAGGATATTGATTATACAGGGCATGGGACTACCTTAAGATCCTGCTTACTACACCAATTTTCCTGAAAACTCTCCTCCACAGAGCAACCAGTGATCCTGAATGCATCCCTTCCCTGGAAGCCAAGGTCAGAGTAAAGTCAGGGTCTGAGACTTTCAAATGGAATAACTCAGTTCCATCTATTTCACATACTGGACCTCCTGACAGATTATTACTCATTAATAAGTTGTTATCTGGGTAAATATAAATGTTCAATAAACCTTGGACCAGATAAATCATTTAGAGATCACCAGTCACCAAAACCTCTTCCCTCATTAACATTCCATGATTTTATAAGAAATAAGTTCAAATCAATCATAGAGCCTGTAGTCTAAAACTTATGATAGAGTGAAAAGCATTTAATTTTTAATCACAAATATAGGACTCAAGTTCTGCATATACCAATTATTTATTCTGAAATTCTGGAAAATCTATAGTATCAGTCACTTCAGTTTTCACAGTAAAAGTAGTGATAATAACAGCAGTAAGAAAAATCTTAATAAGATTATTATGAAGATCAAATGGAATAATACATATAATATAGCATACAATGGTATACATGTGTAATTATTATGTACATAATCAGTATTATCACTGGCACCTTTCCAGATTGTTCAATGGAAAACCATTGTTTTTATCTGATCAACTCCTCCTTCTTCTTGTTCCATCTCATTCATATGTATTCTGTATCAATGGGGTGGACACAAGAAGTAGAACGTGTTGCTGTGGAACAGTAATAAGTGGTGAAGACATGGAATGTCTCTATGGTGTTCCAGTAAAGAATACGCACGTAATTCCAATCTGAACACATTTGGTTGCAGGGCCAGTGGGATGCCCAAACACATTCTATACGTATTTACAACATTCTTAAGGATATATTGAAATGGATACCCTAATAAGTTGTCACGCTACTCAAACCCCCAAAGAAAGACCCGACTGTGGTACAAGAGCTGTATGATAGAAAAAGACCAGTGAGAGCCATTGAAGCACTGCCTCCTTAAAAATAATGGTAAATTTTAAAAAAATTACTGTATTCTTACTGAGCCACTCAGAGAAGACAACAAAATGCAAAGACCTAAAACACTCAAGAGTGATGATTCCTGTCACTTCTCCATTTAACTCTCCAATCTGGGCTAGTATAGAAGATAAATGGGTTTTAAAGAATTACGGGGAATTTTTATACAAGTAATAAAGTGGTGATTATAACAATAGCTGCTGTTCCAGATACTGTTACTGGATAAAACTGACATAACCTGTTTTACCTAAAATGCAGTGTTCATTTGATAAATGTATTACCTTTTTTTTTTCTCTATTCTGTTAAGAATACCACTAGCAGACTGTTTTTACTTGGCAAAGCCAGCAGTTCACATTTGCCATTCTGCCTCAAGGATACAACAAATCTGGGCAGCCCCGGTGGCTCAGTGGTTTAGCACCGCTTCAGCCCAGGGCCTGATCCTGGAGACCCAGGATCAAGTTCCACGTTGGGCTCCCTGCATGGAGCCTGCTTCTCCCTCTGCCTGTGTCTCTGCCTCTCTCTCTCTCTCTCTCTTTTTAATGAATAAATAAAATCTTAAAAAAAAAAAAGATACAACAAATCTCACACAATCCCACAGCACACCATTTTAGTCTATAATACTGACTTCATATTACTGACAGGTTCTAGAAAGCTGGAAATAACAGTCACTCCATCTGACTCCATAACACAAATGTGTGGCAGAGATTGGGAAATAAATCTCATAGAAATATATGATCTTACCACCTCAGGGAAGTTTTTAAGAGTCCATTGGTTTACAGAACATCAGCACACTTCTTTCACAGTCAAGAACAAGTTGCTATATCTTGTATACCCAAACAACAAGGAGTAAGAACATCTAGTTAGCTGCTCTGATTTTGGAAGTTATATTTATCACTGACCCATTCTCCAAATTATTTTAAAAAGTTGCCAGTATTGAGGAGCCCTGGGTAAAAAAAAAAAAAAAAAAAAAAAAAAAATTCTCCCACTTGGCCAAGATACAGTGCATGTTGCTTTATTTTAGTTTTCATGAACACATGATCATATTTAATATGAGAATCACAGCAGAGCCTTTGTGTGCTTTATGGTATAGTAATGTGTTTTATGGTATAGTAATAAGGCCAACTATTCCTAAGCAAATGACTTTCTTTTTTAAGAAAATATCCTCTAGCTTCCTTCTGATATCTGGTAAAACTTAGTATCTGATCATGGGATGCCAAACCATACAAGTTGATCTTTTATTCCTGAATTAAGTGTTATCTGATTAATTTTGATATTGTGGCAGGCATATCCAATAGATCTTGATCTCCATCTACCAATGAAAATGATATATATGGGATCAGATCCTGATGGTGCAAATTGTTGACCATTCTGCTCACATGACCCAATATCTATGTTCCTAACACTTTTCTTCTTCCTTAATTCATACCTATGTTCCTGGGGAGTTCTTCTTTACTAATTAAAGATTTTATAAAAACCTCTAGCCTTTCTTATTGATGCTTCTACAAGATATACTGGAACAATGCCCAAGCAGACAATGAAAGTGCTACAGGCTCATTCAGGGATAGTGATTTAAAAAAAAAAAAAATGAAGAATGACAGTTCACAGCTGGCTGAATTTAAGCATTCTGCATCACTTTCTATTTTGTCTGGAAGGAGCTACAGCCCCAGGTTAAGATCTACATACCAATTCCTTGGTTGTCTGGTCAAGTAATCAGAATCATGAAAGAAATGAAATTGGAATTTTGGTGACCAAGTAGTTCAAAGGAAAGGTTAGGAGAGACTTTTTGGAATATGACCAGGATCTGAGGATATCTGTATCTCATATAAATGCTAACCAAAAGGTTCCCTGCAGAAGAGGTTCCTAATCAGATGAGCTAGATAACTCCTTCTGTAAATGTCAGTTATTCTCCTTGTGAAACCAGCTCAGCATTCCAGTGGCAGTAAATGAAGCTATGCATGGGATCAAAACATGAACTTAATTTCTACAAGACTAGTCTGGATCTCACTTCTGCTGATTGCCCAACTTACTAAGTACAGGATCTGTCCCCACTATGATGTGATACATTAAAGGAAGAAAGCTTTATAACCCATTGCACATCATGGCGTACACAGTTTATGATACAATTTGTATGGCATACTAGAGCAAACAGACAAGAATAATTGGTGCAAAGCTAAGGGAATCATTGTCACAACATACAGATAATCCGATTATGCTATATGAAAGTGCCATGTCAAACAAGTTGAAAACCATTAAGAGGACCATCCTAATTGATTGCATTGTCTAATATCACTGTGGAGGATTTAGCAATCATTCTCACAGTAACAGAAAGTTGTTTGGGATTTAGATTTATTTTTATTGCTTAACATGAGTCTCCTAGCATCATCATCCGATTTCCTCCTTAGATAACTGTATGTATTTCACATAATGATGCCACCAATGGATGGTTCATTTCAAGCAAAAAAAGAAAGAAAAAGAAGAAGAAAGAAAGGAAAGAAAGAAAGAAAGAAAGAAAGAAAGAAAGAAAGAAAGAAAGAAAGAAAGAAAGAAAGAAAGAAAGAAAGAAAGAAAGAAAGAAAGAAAGAAAGAAAGAAAGAAAGAAAGAAAGAAAGAAAGAAAGAAAGAAAGAGGCTATCATTTAAGATTCATATTTTTTGTATGTTCCCCCAAAGAATGATCTTTTGAAAGCTTAGTTTGGGAAATAAAATATTGTGAGATCGAGCTACCCTCTCTCATGCAATTTTATGCTATGAACCACTTATTGACATATAATAGTATTCAACAAGAACCGAAATATAAAAATCCATGCACCAGGTGGTTGAGTCTTTAAAAATTATACTCAATGACTAAATATCAGTTTTTCCCCCTGACCTTGTGATTCTGAGTACTGTTGATTTAGATATTTTAATAACAAAGAGAAGAATATATCATCAGGGAATACAATACTTCCACTGTAGGAGAACCTGAAACTGTATGATCAAAGTCATTTTAACTTCTTCATTGGCTAAGATATTTGGTGAAGGCAAGGAGAACATAGAATTGGTAGAAGAAGCTACAAATGAAAGTTATGACCCAAAAGCCAATGAAGAAAAAACTTGCAATGAGATACGTATATACTTTGTCATTTTTTCTCACTCTTTCTTTCTTTCTCCTATTATGATACATATGGAGAGTAGGGAGGTATCTATATTTACCATTTGATCTACAAGTTATGGAATATTTAGATGATAATATAACAAAACTGGAAGAAAAATAGATGTGAATAACAGTGGCCCCTTGACAAGTATGATTTTAGGATATTACCCATTAGGATGTAAGGGTACCTGTAGCTATATTCAAGGAATCCTACATTTACATTAAGAAGGGGAATATTCAGAATTGTATATATAGTGGGAAGAGTGTCCTTGGGAGCCAAAGGACAGATTCTATTGCTGATCTTTTTATTTTTTTTCTGGTCAGTATCTCTGAAGGCAACTCTGACAAGCTGCCAACCATAGGACTTTTGCTTCTAAACACAGGAGTAGACATAGGCCCTATACTAAGCCAAACAGATTATTTTTTTAAAAAAATAATAATAATCTTTAAAAGAACACTGAAGGAACTCATGTGGCTGTTGGAACGAAGTCATCCAATGATAGCACTCAGAATATCTCCATGATTCTCTCAAATGAAGATCTCAACACTGCCTCATTGCTCTAAACCTAGCACCTATTTATTTGTTCA
Source organism: Canis aureus (assembly GCF_053574225.1). NCBI lineage: Eukaryota > Metazoa > Chordata > Mammalia > Carnivora > Canidae > Canis > Canis aureus. The sequence continues at coordinate 64,904,358 of NC_135624.1, forward strand.
GCTTTGTACTTCTTTGAACTATGAGGAATTCTTTCAATTAACTCCTTTTTGTTTGTTTGTTTAAGGTGGTATAGTCATATTCTGTTGTTTGGAGACAAATAATCGTAAGATTAAATGCCTGAAAACTCACAGATCTAACTTACAAAAACACTCACTCCTCCTTAAATTCCCATTCACAGTTATCTCAAAAAGCTCCAAATCTGAGTTAGGATTATAAAGAGTATCAATAATTCTGGAACCTAGCTACAGAGTAAGAATCACCCATTAAATGTATTAGTAATACAGATACTTAATGGATAAAGAAGCTGTGGTCTATGTATACAATGGAATATTCCTCAGCCATTAGAAATGACAAATACCCGCCATTTTGCTTCAATGTGGGTAGAACTGGAGGGTATTATGCTGAGTGAAGTAAGTCAATCAGAGAAGGACAAACGTTGTATGTTCTCATTCACTTGGGGAATATAAATAATAGTGAAAGGGAATATAAGGGAAGGGAGAAGAAATGTGTGGGCAATATCAGAAAGGGAGACAGAACATGAAGACTCCTAACTCTGGGAAACGAACTAGGGGTGGTGGAAGGGGAGGAGGGCGGGGGGTGGGGGTGACTGGGTGACGGGCACTGAGGGGGGCACTTGACGGGATGAACACTGGGTGTTATTCTGTATGTTGGCAAATTGAACACCAATAAAAAATAAATTTATTAAAAAAAGAAAAGAAGAGAAAAGAAAAAGAAAAAGAAAAGTAATACCCCAAACTTATTAAACCAGAATATCCGGGGATGAAACCCAGGAATCTGTATTTCTTACCAACCTCATACACTAGCATATAGCATACTTCATATTAAGGATTGAGACCTACATGATTAGACTCTCAAACTGAAATCTGAAACCCATTGGACAACTTGGTCAATATCCTATTCAAATACATTCAGTGTCATATTCAAATATATTTTTACATCTCCAGTCACCAATTTATTTATTTTATTTATTTATTTTTTAATTTTTATTTATTTATGATAGTCACAGAGAGAGAGAGAGAGAGAGAGAGAGAGGCAGAGACACAGGCAGAGGGAGAAGCAGGCTCCATGCACCGGGAGCCTGATGTGGGACTCGATCCCGGGTCTCCAGGATCGCGCCCTGGGCCAAAGGCAGGCGCCAAACCGCTGCGCCACCCAGGGATCCCTCCAGTCACCAATTTATAAATTATACCTTTAAAACTTTTATAACAGGTAAACTTCTCATCTAGACAGATTTTTTAAAAAATCTCCTAGGATTTGCAGTGCAATAGAATTTGGTGCAGTTTAACTTTTCCTTAAATGATCTCCTGCCAGACAAACAGTCCTTTCCCTGAAGCAAAATTCATAACCTTACAGCATATCCAGTGACCAAAAAGTGTCTTCTGTTTCAAAAAGAAATGTTTTTTTCCACTATTTTTATTTACAGCTGGTGCATCTACATGACAGCAATTCACTCCTGGTATGGTGGAGTACTTTCTATCCAACCAACCCCCTTACAGAGAGCAACTATAAACATAAGACAAATAGATAAAACAGCTTTCTAAGGTCACTGGAAAATAAGCAAATGTAGGAATAAACTAGAGGGGAACTTAAATTTGGAAGAATGGAATGGCACACAGGATAAGTTTTCTGGTTTTACAGCTTTTCTTTCTGAGGGGGATCTGCATGGATGGCTAAAACTTGAATGAGAACCTGTAGTTTTACGAGTTCAGATACAAAGTACTGGGTTTGAGCACCACAGCACCTAAAGACTGGAGCAGGATGGGAGAAGGTTTGGTCCACAAAAACAGAAAACCATAGAAGGTGATCTCAAAGTTCTACAAATGCACTCTCCTCAAATCTATGGCTGACCCTTGTACTATGTGTATTTGGGGCAAACTAAGCAGCCAGCTGAGGCTAAAAGTAGTGAAGAGAGATTATAGCTTAGAATTTTATTCCAGACAAACAAGCAAAATATCAATACCACCTAGTTGAATGTAATAGAATGCAGCATCTCTATAATGTATCCATCAAAGATGCATCCCACATTACTTAGATATGTAAAGAAATAAGAAAGCATGATGCATAATCAAGAGAAAAGGCAACCAACTGACACCAAATCTGAGATGAAACAGATGTTAGAATTAAGATACAAATATTATATAATTCCTCAATGATATAAAGAAGAATATGCTCATAATGAATGCACAAGTAGAAAAGCAAAACAGAAAATGAAAGAGAGCTAAATGCTACAATACTAAATACTAAAGATGCAATAACTATTTTTTTAAGCCAAGGCAATAGGTTTAGCATATATTGGAAGTGACAGATAAAAGAGTCATGAACTTGAACATGAACCAACAAAAATATCTAAAAAGAACAGAGAAAAGATCTGAAAAAAAAATAAACAGAAGCTTCAGTGATCTGTGAAACAATATCAAAGGTATAACATACATGTAACTGGACTGTGAAAAAGAGAATAAAGCAAGAAAGAATTGGTTGAAAAGTTATTTGAAAAAATATGACCCCAAACTTCTAAAATTTGGTGGAAGATATAATTTTTAAAATTCGAGAAGCTCTATGAATTTCAAACAGGATAAACTGAAATACCACACATAGGTATTTGATAGTCACACTGCTAAAACCACAAATGATGGCAGATCTTGAAAGCAGTAAGAGAAAAATAGCATAGTACATACAGGAGAATAATGATATAAAATTATTGCCGACTCTAATCAGAAACAGTGGAGAACCTGAAATTATAGATTATCATAAAGTGCTAAAAGAAAAATATTTTCAACTTGAAATTAACAATCTATTGAAAATAGCCTTCAAGAATGGAGGCAACATAAAAATATCTACAGGTGGGATCCCTGGGTGGCGCAGCGGTTTGCGCCTGCCTTTGGCCCAGGGCGCGATCCTGGAGACCCGGGATCGAATCCCACATCGGGCTCCCGGTGCATGGAGCCTGCTTCTCCCTCTGCCTGTGTCTCTGCCTCTCTCTCTCTCACTGTGTGCCTATCATAAATAAAAAAAAAAAAAAAAAAAAAAAAAAAAAAAAAAATATCTACAGGTAGGATGCTTGGGTGGCTCAGTGGTTGAGCATCTGCCTTCATGGCGTGATCCTGGAGCCTGCTTCTCCTTCTGCCTATGTCTCTGTCTCTCTCTGTGTGTCTCTCATGAATAAAGAAATGAAATATTTTTAAAAATCCACAGGTAATTAAATATTAAGGTATACAAGAAGCACTAAAGTTCTTTAGGCTGAAAGGAAAAGTTATCAGGTAAAATTCAGATATTTGGAAAGAATAATGTTCACCATAAAGATAAATATGTGGATAAATATATATAAATATATGGCACTACTTTACTCTCAATTTCTTTTTTTTTTTAATTTATTTTTTATTGGTGTTCAATTTACTAACATACAGAATAACCCCCAGTGCCCGTCACCCATTCACCCCCACCCCCCGGCCCTCCTCCCTTTCCACCACCCCTAGTTCGTTTCCCAGAGTTAGGAGTCTTTACGTTCTGTCTCCCTTTCTGATATTTCCCACACATTTCTTCTCCCTTCCCTTATATTCCCTTTCACTATTATTTATATTCCCCAAATGAATGAGAACATATAATGTTTGTCCTTCTCCGACTGACTTACTTCACTCAGCATAATACCCTCCAGTTCCATCCACGTTGAAGCAAATGGTGGGTATTTGTCATTTCTAATAGCTGAGGAATATTCCATTGTATACATAAACCACATCTTCTTTATCCATTCATCTTTCGTTGGACACCGAGGCTCCTTCCACAGTTTGGCTATCGTGGCCATTGCTGCTAGAAACATCGGGGTGCAGGTGTCCCTGCATTTCATTGCATCTGCATCTTTGGGGTAAATCCCCAGCAGTGCAATTGCTGGGTCGTAGGGCAGGTCTATTTTTAACTCTTTGAGGAACCTCCACACAGTTTTCCAGAGTGGCTGCACCAGTTCACATTCCCACCAACAGTGTAAGAGGGTTCCCTTTTCTCCGCATCCTCTCCAACATTTGTTGTTTCCTGCCTTGTTAATTTTCCCCATTCTCACTGGTGTGAGGTGGGATCTCATTGTGGTTTTGATTTGTATTTCCCTGATGGCAAGTGAAGCAGAGCATTTTCTCATGTGCCTGTTGGCCATGTCTATGTCTTCCTCTGTGAGATTTCTGTTCATGTCTTTTGCCCATTTCATGATTGGATTGTTTGTTTCTTTGGTGTTGAGTTTAATAAGTTCTTTATTACTCTCAATTTCTTAAAAACACATTGCTTAAAGCAAAAACTACAACCAATTGTGGAGTTCATGACATATGTGTAGGTACTATCTGTGATAACTACAGCGTAACGGAGAGGGGAGTTGTAAATGGGCCTATGTGATTGCAAGGTTCTTACATTTTACATAATTTGGCACAATATTAACTCCAAGTAGACTTAAAAATGTAAATATATGTGTATGTCTAAGAACCTGATATAGCTAAAAAGATAATAAATTAAAATGGAATCACATAAAATATTCAATTAATCCAAGAGAAGGCAAGAACGGATGTATGCAGGGACAAGGGGCAAGAAAGATAAACAGAACAGAAAAAGTAGAACATTAATTACACTAACTTCCAACCACATGAATAATTACTTTAAATGAAATTTTCTGTATTAAAGGCCGAGGTTGTTAAAAGGGATAAAAAAAATAATAACAACAACAAAAAAGACAGACCAAACTATATGTTAAGATACAAGCTAAAAGTTAAAAGTAAAAGTACAGAAAAAGAGACAGTATGTAAAAAATAGACATAAGATAGCTGAGTGGCTTTTTTAATATAAAAAAAAGGTAGATTTTAAAAAACAGTAAAATACGAAAATTTCATAGTTCTAAAAATTTTAACTATAAAGTCTTAAAACTTTTGGACATTGTCAATTTATCAGAAACATATAAAAATAAATTGCATTTAATTACATTTAAGCCACATTGAATGAAGTGACCTCCATGTATTTTTTTGCATACTTAAGTATTCTATAACCTAATAGAGAAAACACTCTGAATTAGTGCATATACATTTGTGGTGCTCATGTTTTATATGTGGCATTGCTCATTTCCATCCATGATCTATATGGGTACATACTTGCTGTGAAGTTATAAAAAGAGCCAATTAATTGCTATATTGTGTATTTCCTTGAAAAGTTTCCATACATTCTTGATAATCTTCCTAAAATGTATCATTTACTAACCAAATTATTTCTCATAATCAGTAACCAAAATAGAGGAGTTTTTTTTTTCTTTCATGTTTTTTCACTCCATCCAAATCTGTGTTTGTGTATATGGATGCATATACATGGTCATATGTTTATACATATACATGCCTTCTTATTTTAAAAGCACATTTCATCCGTCTGTCACTCCAGCGATACCAAATGCTTACCCAAAAGCATTGGCAAAGAATGCTCTGCAAAGACAAAAGCAAGCAACAGGAAGCAAGGATCCTGTGCTCTCTTATTTCTGTAATTTTTTTTATTAACCTTATGATCAATGCAATTAAAAAGAGGGATAAACATTTATTTTTCTAATCTGTTTTCAAATTTTGGAATAAAGCTTGGATAGGTAGAACGATTGAGGAAGAGAAAGAGAGAGAGGGGCACCTGTTCAAAAGCCAGGGCACTATTACAATATTTTCATGAGCCAGTAACAAATGAAATAGTAACTTTTCCAACACATGCATCTATTAGATGTAAAGCTGGGATTCAAATGCAGGTGGTCTAACCAGAGAGTCTGGCCTTTAAATCCAATGTAGCATTCATCAAAAATAATCAAGGTATAAAAATACTGTGATGTTTTAAGGGTTCATAATGAAGCATATTCTTATAGTGAACTAGTATGCCTTTTTGGAAATCTCATCCACTGTCCTTCCTATTTAAAAGGTAAAGTGAATGATAAAAATACAGTATCTATTTAAGATATCAGAATTCATTTAGAAAAATACTCTTCTTAATAGTCCATGCTATACAAAATCTCAAGGACCTGTTTCACAGGTTAAAAAAAAACAACACACAAGCCACTAATTACTGGGTTGATTCCATTTACCAATTGCTGTTTTCTTGACACCAACCATAACAAAGATCCAGAAGTCAGAATAAGAGGGCTACTTAATCTCTCAAGATAGTAGACATTACCAAGATAAAAATTACCAACTAGAATTTCTTCTTCAATTCTGTGTACATTCCCTTTATTTTTTTTAAAGATTTTTATTTATTTATTCATGATAGTCACAGAGAGAGAGAGAGAGGCAGAGACATAGGCAGAGGGAGAAGAGGCTCCATGCAGGGAGCCCAACATGGGATTCGATCCCGGTTCTCCAGGATCGTGCCCCAGGCCAAAGGCAGGCGCCAAACCGCTGCGCCACCCAGGGATCCCATCCCTTTAAATCTATTAGCTGATATCAAGTATTAAATAACTAAAATTTATAATATATTTACAGGTTACAGAATGCATTTCATATGAACATTTTATTTAATCCTCATAACAATTATGTGAGACAGGAGGTTCCCTGTTATTAGATCCATTTTATAGACCATGAAACAGAGGCCCACAGAAGTCTAGACATGCTCCCTCACCACATAACTGATAACTGTCAGAATTACAGATGCTTAAGCTTGTGATTTGAACCTCAAACTTAGTCAAACCGCACTTGCTATCCCTTTCATTTATCATAAATAATTACAAAAATTCTTAAATGGCAAATACCTCTTCAAATAAAGGCATCACAAAGCAGGTACTATTCAACTGACAGGTTCTGTGTTCAAACCTTCTAAGTGAAAGAAAACAGGGTGTCAAGCTACCTGTACATGGACATTTTGAGGAAGGGAGTCAGGCTTGAAGGTACACATTAGGGCTGTGGTGAGTCTTCTCTCACTCTAGCTATCATGTGCAAGGTTAACCAGCAACTAGAGGCATCTGTGCTTTGGGGGTGAACTTGCTATGGTGAATACAAAGTCTCCCATTGAAATTAACTTGAATTTGGTCCCTGGGGCAATGTAAGTGGTACTGGTCAAAAAATAAAAAAAAACAAAGGGGTCAGTCTCTTCCTAGTTGATTAAAAGGTCTAGGCTCAAAAATGCTACCTAATTGCTGTCTCAAAGTATATAATTAACAAAAGATGAAAAAAAGTGGCTTTTTTTATAAGTTCTTAGGAATGTTATTTAGCAACATCAGACACTAAAGAAGTCATTTTCTAACATCAAAGTATAAAAGCATAAATCCAGGTAATTACTAACTAATTACTAGCAGCCCATCTCTGTCTCATTTGTCAGTGGGATACAAAAGTACTGAAAACATATTACTTATTATTGAAGAAATAAGCCATTCATCATATATCAAGACGATATTAGTATCCACCATTGAATAGCTGTGTGCCCATTCTGAGATGCGCTTTTATTTTCAGTAGAAATGATGGTTCTACTTCGTCTAAACCCTTTCATTGTGTTCCTGTTTCTCTGGGACAAACGGAAATAATATGTAAGGTATCTATCTAGCCCCAGCAGGAGCCACGGCAATGTCAACAGAAGAGATTTTAAATAATCTGTCATCAGAACAGATGGTCTTATTGGCAGCTGGCATTAGGTAACCCCAAGTTTCATTATCAGTGAAAGGAATGAAGGAGAGGAGGCCCGGGCGGCTCAGTGGTTGATTGTCTGCCTTTGCCTCAGGTTGTGATCCTGGGGTCCAGGGATCAAGTCATACATTGGGCTCCCCGCAGGGAGCCTGCTTCTCCCTCTGCGTATGTCTCTGCCTCTCTCTGTGTCTCCCATGAATAAATATATAAAATCTTTAATAAAAAAATGAAGGGAGGGAAGGAGGACAGGACAGGGGAGCTGAGGGACAGAAGAAAGGAAAGGAGAGTGGGCTTTATTAAATAAAAGCAGCTAGGATATTTTGTTTAATTGTACATTTACACCAAATAAGACAGACATAATCCTAAAAGCACCTTCTCTCTGGGAGAATAACATCTTCTTCAGTGGCCTTCTTCCATGTGAATTAATAACTGCTTTTGAAAGGAAGTAGTAAATTAAAAAGAAAGAACTGCGATGTTTATATCTGGATAAAATATAAAAATAACTCTCCTAAACTTGTTTTATGGTCTATAAATGACCAATTTGTCCTCAACTCCTTGTATAAGAAAGCCAAAAATTCTGGGGCTGTTCAATAGGCATCACCATAAGGAGGAGGGATTTGGGGGAGGTGGAGAGGGGGAGGGAAAAAAAAGGAGGGAAAGATGCCAACTAAATGGAGGACCTTTGCTACACTTGGTCCCAAGAAAACACACAATGGATGGAGTCAAGCAATTCATCAGGTGATCAATTAGTTGATTTTTTTCCTCTATATAGTAATCAAATAGGCTAAGTATTTAATTATTCAATTGGCTAGACTTGCTTTTAGTTTTTTTAAAGATTTTACTTATTTATTCATGAGAGACACAGAAAGAGGCAGAGACACAGGCAGAGGGAGAAGCAGGCTCCCCATAGGGAGCCCGATGCGGCCTCCATCCCAGGACCCCAGGATCACAACCTGAGCCAAAGGCAGATGCTCAACCACTGAGCCGCCCAGTTGCCTGCCAAACTTCCTTTAAAAAAAAAATCAGGGCAGCCCTGGTGGCTTAGTGGTTTGGCGCGACCTTCAGCCCAGGGCCTGATCCTGGAGACCTGGGATCTAGTCCCACGTCGGGTACCCTGCATGGAGCCTGCTTTTCCCTCTGTGTCTCTGCCTCTCTCTCTCTCTCTCTCTCTGTGTCTCTCATGAATAAACAAGTAAAATCTTTAAATTAAATAAAATAAATTAAAAAAAACAAAATCTTGAGTGTCTTCTCTCATTCTAGAGCCTTACCACAAAAGTACTAATTATAACCAAATAATAAAGAAATACTAAGAACTTTAAAAAGGTGCTGCCAAAAAATAAATATCTAACATATAATCAACACTATTTTAAATGGAAACCGAACCTCACAAGAAAAGAGAAGGCACTAGTACCAGAAATTAAGAAAGAACCAGAAGCCTTCCAGGTGTAAGCCACACTAAGCAGCCAGGTGAGGAAGGGCATTAGGGCAGGAAGGGAGCATTGGGACAGAGATTAGCAGCCACCTCAGCTAACTAGGGGCTTTCCAGGCCCAAAGGAGGATAAGAAAAAAGGACAGGGGTACAGAGACTCAGGTAAAGTCAGGACCATTAAAAGGCTGACCAGTCTGCAAACAGGAGAGTATTTAAAACCTGTCGATTCGCATGGGGAGCAGACCGGGATTCGTCCCAACCATGAAGGCTGCTGTGACCTGTCCTGTGGCTAGCCTGCCATGTCATCGCTGTAACTGCAACTGAGAGGCTTGAACCCGAATCCCCAGGCCATGTCAGGTGAAATTCGGCTGGCGCTCTCCCTACCTCAAACCCTCATCTGGGGGTATAGGCCTGGAGCCAAAGCTGTGCCGGGTCATACTCCTGTATATCCTGTATATCTGGAGTATATGATCATACTCCTATGATCACACCAGAAGAGGAACCGGTATGTCCCCAGTCATGCAGCTTAAAAGCCGTACAGCCCAGATGTTAAGATCCCTCTCTTTCTGATCCCTGCCTGTCATCAGGACCTGCAAAAAAATTGTTCGTGCTGCCCTAGAATGTGATGGGCACCAGAGAGGCTGGCCCTGCTGTCCTATATGTTTTCCCTAACGTGCTTTAGTAATGTGCGTGCTGCCTGGCCATTTACCTTTGTCAGTCTCATGGTCTCTCAACTTCTAAGCTGTTACATTAGAAAAAAATATCTTTCGTTTTCGCTCAAGTCACTGCATTCTGGAATCTCTTGTTACAGCAGCTTAGCCTATATGACAACAAAAAGAAAGAAAAGGAAAGAGAGAAAGAAGAAACAGAAAGAAAGAAAGAAAGAAAGAAAAAGAAAGAAAGAAAGAAAGAAAGAAAGAAAGAAAGAAAGAAAGAAAGAAAGAAGGTACCTCCTGTCTCCAAGACACCTACAGTTTTGACGATTCACCTGGACTTGCAGGACTCAGCGTAGTACTGTGCTTACAGCTAAGACTTATTACAGTGAAAAGATACAAAGAAAAATCAGCAAAAGGAAAAGGCATATGAAGTGAAGTGAAGAGGAAACCAGGCACAAGCTTCCAAGAGTCCTCTCTGAGTGGAGTCACACAGGACGTGCCTAATTCCTCCAGCATTAGTTATGACCACACATAAGAAAAGTTGTGTACCAGGGAAACTCATTAGAGACTCAGTGTCCAAAGTTTTTACTGGGGGTTAGTCACATGGGCAATCTCTGCCTGGCATGTACCCAAATCCCAGATTCCCAGAAAGAAAGCAGGTGCTCAGCATCTACTGCATTGCTTGTATACTTTAGGCACAGTAAGCACATCCTGGGGATGGTGGAAACCTGTAATTCAGGTTCCCAGCAGCCAGCCAAGGGCTAATCTTACAGGCAGGCCTTTCTGAGGACCAGTCAGGATTGCGATGTTAAGTCTTTCTGCACGTATCACTAATGTCGTACATGGATCTAGTAAAATATAAAAACATTTCTAAGAATCATTCATATTAAAAAATGTGAATGAAGACCCCTCAGATAGGAAAAAGTACAAAGGGATGAACAGTGAGGCTTTACTGTATCTATAATGATTTAAAAAAAAAAAAAAAAAAAAAAAAAAAAAAAGCAGGGATCCCTGGGTGGCTCAGCGGTTTAGAGCCTGCCTTTGGCCCAGGGCGCGATCCTGGAGACCCGGGATCGAAACCCACATCAGGCTCCCGGTGCATGGAGCCTGCTTCTCCCTCTGCCTGTGTCTCTGCCTCTCTCTCTCTCTCTGTGTGACTATCATAAATAAATAAAAATTTTAAAAAATTTTAAAAAGCAGAAAGATCCAAAGCACATATGGGGAAATATTGATAGCTATTTAAATTTATGATGCATACATAAGTGTCTAAAATTTTATTTGTGTTCATTTTTATACCTTGGAAATATTTCAATTAAATCAAAAGGTGAAAGTAAAAAATGGCCAAAAAATTAAAATCATACAAAGGGGAAACTATCCCTCAACAGAGCATATCACCTAAAAATGACTGCAGTGGAGAGACAGCTATGAATCAACCCAAAAGTCCCAAGATTAAGATAAAAAAAGTCGTGAGGTCGATAAGAGCTTATCAACTTAAGTGATTTTTTAAAAGAATTCCTGGCAAATGTTCTGGGACAATAAAGATAACAGGTACTGTGAAAGAGAATCTGAGTTTGAAGCAATATTAAGTAGTCATTAATCAGCCAGTCATTAATACCCCACATATCATTCTAACAATAAAGCCACATAAGTTCTTTATATATCCTACAAGCGTTACCTACAAAGTAATGAGAGATGAAAACACCTAGCACTCCAATGTACAATAGTTAACCAGCTAACCATTTACTCATATTTTCCTAATGATGGACTACCTTTTTTTTTATTTTTATTTTTTTTTATATTCTAGCAAAAAAAAAAAGTTTTATTTAAATCCATGAAACCTTTAGACAGAACTTTTAGATTACAGGTAGTTCAGGAAATAAAGGGACAAGAGAAATAACACTTTGAAAAAACCAGATGGGATTCTAAGGACAACCGCCTCAATGTGCATGCTTGCAAGAAAGAGAAGAGAAAGAAACAGAAAGCCAGAAGGGAAGAGGAGTGAGGACACAGGTTAGGGGATAGGAGAGACAAAGAATGAACATGAATGAAGGAGGATGCATTTCTGGTGTCTACCACTAATTCAGATACCTCCAAAACTAAAATGTGCTAGAGGTGCAAACATCCTATGTTTTCAAATAAAACGTTTTCATTATGCTTTCTCAAGATGTTTCACAAGGCCCAGCTTATACAAAGAAGGTACAATAACTAAAACCATACGTCAGCATGTGGGAAATACCGGAAGATTTATAGAGTGAACACGGCCCTGCAGTATTCATTTGAGAAGGCCTGCGGAAGAATGACATTGTGAAATATTAACAACTCTTAAAGCCCCTGAGGTACGCATGACCACTTACACTTAAAATAAAAAGCACATTGACTTCATAGTGGTGACGATGATGTACCAGGTGCTGTTCTAAGTACCTTATCTCATTTAATTCCTGAAAGAACCCAACAGAGAAGACACTGTTTCTTCCCTAGTTCACATGGGTAGAAAGTGAGGCCCTGAAAGTTTAAGTAAGGTGTAGGATGGAGCTCAGATTCACCTGGCAGCCTCGGTCCAGAGCCTATATTTTTAACTTTCCTTATTTCACCCACTTCATTTCCTATTATCTCATACTTTATGAAAACATAATATTCAACCAAAAATAACTACATTTCCTATACCGATTACTCATAATTCTGGCCAAGCTAATGTGATTATACAGGAAGGAGCAAAAGGGTATGTTTCTTCTGTGAATTAAAAGGGGGCCTTAGTAGCATTTCCCCCATACCAGGATTCTAATGCATAGCAAAAACACCTGTGTGGGAAAGTGCCCCATTTCCTAAGCTATCTATAAATACCTGAAAGCTATTTTTAAGAAATAAGAAAATAAACTGTTCCTGAAAATTGTCATGCCTTCCTAACTTCCCAACGATGACCCTTTTTCCCTGGGCTCCTAGAAAACAGAAATTTGGGCCAAATATTTTTTCTTTTAGTTCCTTTTATGTCCAGGGCAATGGAAAATCACTATGAGCTCACAGGGATAACTAACCTCTTTAGCAAAGTGTACTGATGAAATGCTAGGGCCCCAGACAAGGGCACTCCTCTTCCTGACTTCTACTGCAGTCTCTGCTCATCACACCACATCTGTGGTACTGTCTTCAGTCTTGAGGCTATCAGTGAAATGTGGCAGGAGAAATGCTTTACAGGGAAGAAACTCCTCTCCATAGCACTTTTCACTTCTAAAATACTAAATGCTTTGTTTACTTACTATGTGTATATTATCTCTTTTCTGCTACAATGAGTGTTGGCCAAGCTAGGCTACAGGGTTGAGGGTTGGAGAAGAAAGAAAAAAAGAAAAAAAAGAAAAGAAAAGAAAAGAAAAAAAGAAAAGAAAAGAAAAGAAAGAAAAGAAAGAAAAGAAAAAAGAAAAGAAAAGAAAAGAAAAGAAAGAAAAGAAAGAAAAGAAAAGAAAGAAAAGAAAAGAAAAGAAAAGAAAAGAAAAGAAAAGAAAAGAAAAGAAAAGAAAAGAAAGAAAAGAAAAAAAAGAAAGAAAAGAATTTCTGGGAAAAGAAATGGCATTCTCTGAGAATCTAATGTACAGGATGGTGACTATGGTTAATAACGTTGTTTTGTATCTTTGCAGTTTGCTAAAAGGGTAGATCTTAAGAGATTGAAAGTCCCTCACCACCACCACCCACACACAAAAAAAGTAACTATGTGAGGTGATGGATATGCTAACTTGCTTGTGGGAATTATTTCATTTCACAATGTATAGGGCAGTGAATCTATTCTGCATGATAATATAATGGTTGATTCATGACATGTATTGGGCAAAATCTATAGAACTAGCGAAAAAAGTAAACTCTAATGTAAACAATGGAATTTACTTAATAATAAGTTATCAATACTGGATCACCAATTGCAACAAATTCACCACACAATGGTGAATTCACAAAGTGAGATGTGGATAATAGGAGAAACCGTGTATAGATGCGGGTAGAAAGGGAGTACATGGTACATGGGAACTCTGTACCTCCTGCAAAATTTTTCTGTAAACCTAAAACTGCTCTAAAAGCAAAGTCTAAAAATGAAAAGAAAGAAAAATGGCATTTGCACAGGCCTACACTGGAGAGAAAGCTTAGCGGTCCAGGAATTGAAATTTCTATATAGTTGGACTGTCAACAATGAAAGAGACAGAGAGAAAGAAACAGAAAAATACATGGGAAGAAGAGAGGGCACACAGGTCAGGGCAGACGAAAAGAATGAATGTGAATAAAGGAGAATATATTTCTAGTATCTACAATTAATAGGTGGTGATAGACTAGGCCAGCTGGGAAAGTTAAGGGTCAGATCATCAAAGCCCTGTGAATCAGCAAAAGAAGGAGTTTGGGGGGTGATGAGGACAGGAGTACAGGGTGGGGGGAGAGGTGGAAGAATCAGGAGAAGCCATTGCAATAGTTAAAGCATCACTGCGACTACAGTTTGGACAATGAACTTGACGTACACCATATGAAACTGACAATGTTCAATTGTTTTGGGCTTACGCAAATGGCAATTATCTAAGGTCCAACCTCAATAAAACCTGCCTAAAAGAAAGCAAGACTGGAGACCAGACACCTGTCACATAATCTGGGGGGGAAAAAATGAGGAAACACCAGATAGTGACAGTGAGGATATGGTTACTGAAGCAAAGAAGCTGAGTGACATGTCAAGGCTATTACAGATGGGTTGCTTGCGTAGGAAAAAAAATAGAATAAAATAAAGTTAACTAGATGACCTAAAATCTGGGCTCGAGAGCTTGAAGGAACCTGAGGAAACATAACAACTAATACTAATCACCCAACCCTTCTCTATTTTTACAATCAGAAAAATGGTGTATTTCCACTCTTTCACTCAAAAAATGTATAATGAGTATATTTTAGGTGCCAGGCCAAATGCTGAACACCGTGACTATAAAGAAGCTTCAAGGGGCGCCTGGGTGGCTCGGTGGTTAAGTGTCTGCCTTCGGCTCAGGGTATGATCCTAGGATCCCTGGATCAAGTCCCATATCAGGCTCCTCATGGGGAGCCTGCTTCTCTCTCTGTGTCTCTGCCTCTGTCTGTGTCTCTCATGAATAAATAAAATCTTAAAAAAAAAAAAAAGAAGCTTCAAGAAACTTAAAATCTGGTATGTCCACCTGGAGAGTGGTTACAAGCACAACATAGATGTGAGCCCCTTAGGTCTCTGTCCTAGTGGCAGATGAGGACCAGAAATCCTACTCCCTGACTCCTAGAGACCCAGACCCTTTCCACTGTACTGTGCTACTCAGAATTCCTAAGCTTCACTTGAGGTAGGCAGCCACAGGTAGGTCTCATAGCCTTGCCATTCCATCCAGGAACAGAGAAGGGGCAGCAAGGAGGAAATGAGGTTGCCAGGTCAATCTTGTTCCTTCCACAGCCCTCCCTACTGTGGTGGCGCTGTGGCTGCATGAGTTCAGGGAGCCTATATCTGTAGATCTATTTTTCCCCTAGTATAGCTCCATCTATCACTATCCTACTCCATCAGTTTTTTCTTGCCTTCTTATAAATCAAAAAATTCCACCCTCTTAATCCAAAGTAATGGAAAAATCACATAATTACATCACAACATTATTTTGCACTGAAATTCACTTCACCTGAAAATTCAAAGTATTCATAGTTTTGCTTATGTATGGCCCTCACATAGGCCCTTGGGAAAGGTGCTAGGTAGGCTTAAAGCACATCACCCATTTTCTCCTAGAAGTCGGGTACTAGGAAGAAAATTTTGATGCACACTTTCTCTTGAAACAGTTGCTCCTAGAAAATACTCTACTTCTAGCTT
This sequence comes from Canis aureus, assembly GCF_053574225.1. Taxonomy (NCBI): domain Eukaryota; kingdom Metazoa; phylum Chordata; class Mammalia; order Carnivora; family Canidae; genus Canis; species Canis aureus. The sequence goes on from NC_135624.1 coordinate 64,919,887, forward strand.
TCAGATATTTTGCAGTGGAAATAGTATTCCCCGTTTCCTTTCCTTCTTCCTATGATCTGGAGTTTTTAGATTGGAATTGGAATCTACTATGGGAAATGATTTTTTTTTCTTTTTTTTTTTTTTTTTTACAATATTATTAACTATATTCCCTGGGCTATACTTTTCATCTCTGTGATTTATTTATCTTATAACTGGTTTGTATAAAGGTTTGTGCCTTTTTATCCCCTCCACTTATTTTGCCTATCCCTCCATCCCCCTCCCTTCTGGTAACCACCAATTTCTCTGTACTGACAGGTCTGTTTCTTATGTTTCTTTGCTCATTTGTTTGGTTTTCTTTTTTTAGATTCCACATACAAGTGAAATCAAATGAATTTGTCTTTCTCTGTCTGCCTTATTTTACTGAACTTAACACCCTCTAGGTCAACACATGTCACAATGGCAAGATGTCATTCTTTTTGGTGGCTGAGTAATATTCCTTTAGACACACACGCACACACACAAACACACACACACACCACATCTTCTCTATCCATTCATCTATTGATGAACACTTCGTTTGCTTCCATAACTTGGTTATGGTAAATAATGCTGCCATGAACATAGGGTATATATATATCTTTTCAAATTAGTGTTTTCACTTTCTTTGGGTAGACACCCAGTGTTGGAATTACTCATCATATGATATATCTATTTTTAGAGATACAATCTTAATAGACTTGGAACCAGAATAAGCAGGGAAACCTGAACTAAAATATTCACTAATTCTCTCAGTCTAACAAATTTCCTCTTTACTGTCTTAACTTTTTCTTTTCAAACATAAAATGCATGAATACATGACTACATTTTTTTAAATGAGCAATAAAAAGTAAGCAAAAGTCTTCTCTCACCATCTCATCTCCCAATTATTACTCTATTCTACTCCCAAAGGAAATCATTGTTATTTGTGTTCTTACCACCACCAATTTCGTCATTAAAAGTCAAGAACTAAATCTTGTTACTCTCAAACATAATATTTTGACATGTAATGATAAAATACATAATCAGTCCTTTCATATACAGAATATATACATAAACTCAGAATTAAGGAAACTAAAAAAAATGTAGAAATCATCTTATCTCATAGCAATAAAATAGAATATACTTATTTAAGAATATACATCATGCTGGATCAATAAAATGATAACCCACGATAGGAAATAGTGTTAAGAACATCAACTCTCTCAGTTTCACATACAACTAAATAAAATAATCAGCACAAATCATGCATTAAGTTTTGGGGATTTTTTTTCTCTACTAAAGAACTTAACTTGAAAAGAAGCTATGTTCATGCAAAGAATAGTAGTAAATTAAAAGTAAACAGCCTAAACAGTCTATATCTGGACACAAATACTGACTCACTCTTTTTTTTTTTTTTCACACTGATTTTCCCACAGGAAGGAACAGATTAAAGAGTGGATTACTTCAAGCACTATAAAGGTCTCTAGACTGACCCCACTCTTAGAGGGAACTCTTTCAGGGGAATAATGCTATAAAGAACAGTGAAAGCTCAAGAAAACCTACAACTGAGCCCTTCAGAGGGCCCTCATTCACAGTCCTCATTGACTGACCTGGCCTCTCTGAGGGAATTCAAAATAATTCACTGCCCACCAGAATACTGAATTCACAACAGAGAGGAAAAAAGATGATGGAGCTACTTTGCATCTGTTTAATTTTTTACAGAAATGTGAAGGGGGTTAATCTTCTACAAGTCCAGTCATGTGCTTTCACAAAGGGCCAAGAAAGGAGTCGCAAAGCCTGCCATGACTCAAAGGGAGGCTCTTTGTGTCGTCTTTTCTGCACTATGTCTGACAAAGAAGCTGCCCAAGTTCCTAGGCTTCTGGCTCCTGCCTAGATCCTGAAGTCAGTGAATCAACAATGATGTCATTTCTTCAGAAGACCACTGTTGGTTGAGATAATGAAGATCTCGTCACTCAAAGCATTATCATCTCTGTGGCATACATTTCCTAAATTTTTAAATACAAAAGAATCCTACTTGTTTATACCATTTTCCCTTATTTTCTGCATTTCTGAAAAGAAAGCATTTGGGGATATGTTTCCCTCTCATTGAAACATAGCCTTTTAAGTTTAGCTAATAATACCATTGAACTAGACTAATTAACTCAGATATTTAAGGGGAGATAAGATTATGCTTTTTTAATGAGAGGTCTGTTATTCAATTTATGTTCTGTTATGAAAAGTCTACTAGTTGGTAGGCAACATATATCATGACATAAACAAGATCCATTTCTCCCTGCTTTTGTTGCCTATATATATATATATATGGCTTGGAAAAGCACATTAAAATACCCAAAGAATATTAAAAACAGCTTGAGGACAGTTATTCCCCCCAAATTTTTTAAAATAATGGACCCCTTTCAAAACTCTTTAAGAGCTTTGGAACCTCTCTGGAAGGAAAGGGACAATACAGATATGCACATACATGCAAAATTAGTGTCCTTGCAGACTAAGAAACTCTGCTTTACAGAGTACAATTTCATTGGAAAAGAAAAATTCTATCCAGCTGTTTTTGGAAAGTATTTATGTACAACAACAACTTTCTTAACAGAGTGAGCATTTTCTCAAAACATTTTTTAATTTCCCTTTCTAAACTGTCTTATAATAGGCTTTTCTTCAATTATATAAAATGTTAGTTATGAAAAATAGACTTAAATTATTATAAGCAAGAAAATTGAAAGAAAATAAAATATTTATTTTCATTCTCAAAAGAGAATATTAGATGAAGTTAGACAATATGAGTTGGATATGAATTAAAATAGGCAAACCATATGGGCCAGGATTTGTAGCAAATTATCTCATTTAGTTCTCAGATATGAAACAGATATTACTATCCTCACATTTTAGATCCTACAAAACCCAAGGCAGACATTTATTATCTTCTCAAAAATATGGTCTAGAGTTTTCCAGGTAAAGCCTGATAGGACACATTTCAACATTTTAAAAGGAAGAGCTATGCAGTCCAGCATTTATAAAGACAAATGAGAAGGTGAGGTAGGGGAAAATGTGTTTGGGAACTTAGGGTTCAGTAGAGCCAAAGCACAGAGTGTACAGGGGGGAGTAGGAGTCCCTAACGGGTAGTAGGAGAACTAAAATAGAGGAGTTCCAGTCATGGAGGACAATGCTAAAAGATACATGTACTTTATTGACTAGCAAATGGGGAATGACAAGAATTTTAGACTAAACAGTGACATAAAGTATTTCAGTTTACAAAGATCATTATATCTTCAGTCAAAAGCAACAACCTCCAAAACAGAGTACCAGGGTACTTATATTTGAAACATACATAAAAATAGTTTCTGGGGCACCTGGGTGGCTCAGCCGGTTCAGCATCCAACTCTCGACTTCAGCCCAGGCCATAATCTCAGTCATGAGATCGAGCCCCCCAATAACCTCACATCAGGCTCTGCATTCAGTGGGGAGTCTGCTTGAAATTCTCTTCCTCTCCCTCTGCTGCATGTATATTCTCTCTCTCTCTCTCAAATAAGGAAATAAATCTTTAAAAAATATATCAAAATTGTCCTCTTTTTTAAAAAATTAAAAATCAAATAAAAATAGTTGCTGGGAGGGACACCTGGGTGGGTCAGTGGTTGAGCATCTGCCTTTGGCTCAGGGCATGATCCTGGGGCCCTGGATTGAGTCCTGCATTGGGCTCCTGGCAGGGAGCCTGCTTCTTCCTCTGTCTATATCTCTGTCTCTCTCTCTGTTGCTCATGAATAAATAAAAATAAAAATCTTTAAAAAGAAATAGTTGCTGGGATATGAAGAAGACATAGAGCTTCTACCAAGTTATCTTTATCACATTCTTTATCATTTCTATCTCTGTGATAACTTATAATACATGTCATGCATGTTCCACAATGTATAAACTATAATGATATACTGTGCACTACACACACACACACAGAGACACATAAACAAGGTGTAGGTACATAATCCAAAAGGTTTGGTAACATTTATCTCAGAATGGAGTAGAGTGAGCCAGATGTAGAAGCAGGAAAATAGCTAGGAGACAGCTGCAGTATGCATAACAAAACATCATTAGACTCTAATCAAAAGTAGAAACAATGGAGACTCAAGGGGCCATCTTGACTGCTTCCTGGGTGTATAATTCATGGGTCTTGCTTACCAACTGGATAAGGGAGGAGGAAGTCAGAAGAGTTAACTGAGTACATGTTGGCACCAGTCACTAAGACTGAGATCTAATAGAAGACGATGGATGGCTAGAGACAAGTCCAGTGTTGGCCACAATTAAGTTAAAGGTCTTTGTGGTTATCCAAGAGCAGGCAGCAAACAATTGGTTGAATATACATTCTTGGGGCTCAAGAGAGGAATGTGGGCAAAACATATCACCATGTAAGTTTCCCACAGATTACCAATGATATAAAGCACAAGAAAAGAAGAGGACAAAAACAGACTTTGGAAGGAAGAGGAAAAGGAGAAGGAAGAGGAAAAGTTATCAAGAGAGGAAGCCAAGGATGAAATCGAGTCTAGTCATAAAAGCCAAAGGATGAGTCTAATGCCACAGAGAGGTAAGGTGAGTAAAAAGCAAAATGCAGCAGCACAGTTTTATCATCAAAGAGTTTATTTATTTTGCAAATAAATTAAATAGCCAGGATTGAAAACCAGATTTCAATGAATTGAGAAGTAAAAGAATAGGAAATAATTCATATGATAAGATCCTATCTGACAAAGTGGAAAAATGAACTTAGAAGAACTATGGATTTTAGAGAAAAAAGGGGAAAAAAACCACTTTCACTGACAAATGACACTCTAGCTGGATAACAAATGCTAACTAGGGGTGCAATGAAGATATTCTGTATACAGAAAAGACTATTTGGAGAAGAGTATCTCCCAAACATCTAATCGGGAACCAAATCTCTTTTTCCTGGAAGATGGGCAGGTGGCATTACTTTTAAAGCACACTGTATTGGGATACTTGCAAGTATTTCATGATTTCAAAAATAAATCATAAAAATTATGCTTTCTGTATATTTTGTAAAAAAAAAATAAAAAAAGCAAAACAAGCAAATGAAACTAAGTGATACATATAATAGAGAACCCTTATCTCTGCCCCCTCCCTGAATCCTATACTCAGAGATTAAGTAGGGGTCAGGGATGGTGTATAAGGCATTCTGTTGTGCACCTTACTTTGAGATTTCAAAAGTTAAAAATGTAATGGTTACAATGATCATAAAGAGCAACACATGAAAGTAGCCTTGTAAAAAGGATTTGCTCTCCTTCTGAAAATGCATTCAACCCCATCCCCTCCTCCTTCCTACATCAGAGTAGACAGACACATTTGGATGTCCTCATCACCTCTCATCTGGATTACTCCAGTAAACTTCAAACTGCCTGCATTCTCCCACTCCTCTATTCTGTACCTCATGTAGATGGTAGACAGAGCTTCTAAAATACATATCACACTGTATCACTTAAGTGAGTACATTAGGGAATTTTTTCTTTCTTTCTTTCTTTCTTTCTTTCTTTCTTTCTTTCTTTCTTTCTTTCTTTCTTTCCTTCCTTCCTTCCTTTCTTCCTTCTTTCTTTCTTCTTTCTTTCTTTTTTTTTTTTTTTTTTGTAAAATAAGGTCTTTGCAATCCAGCATTAATTGGCCTCTCCTGAGACAAATATGAGAAAAGGACACAACTATTATTATTTTTGGCAGCGGTAAAAAGGAAAAGGGAAAGACATAGGAGACATTATGGGTTGACTGTCTACCTTGCATATGGCACAGTATCATTAATGGCACCTTGAGGTAAGCAGAATTTCCATTTTATAAATGAGGCAATGGTATCTGAAGAGGTTGTCCAAAGTTTCTAAGGTCACACTGCTAATCAATATCAGAGCTACTATCTGAATTCACATCCATCAGGCTCTAAAACCCACATCAAAAAATACTTATGCGGCAACCCAGGTGGTTTAGCACCTGCCTTCAGCCTAGGGCATGATCCTGGAGACCCAGGATCGAATCCCACCTCAGGCTCCCTGCATGGAGCCTGCTTCTCCCTCTGCCTGTGTCTCTGTCTCTGTCTCTCTCTCTCTCTCTCTCTCTGTGTGTGTGTGTGTGTCTCATGAATGAATAAATAAATAAAATATTAAAAAAATACTTATGTATATTCACTGTAGATGATACTTGAAGCCATAAAAAGAACATCTCTTTTGAAACTGTGTAAGGTAAGACTGAATATGGGGGGAAATGCCCTACTAAATGGCAAGAAAAAGAGAACCAAAATAACTGATCAGAGATAGGAAGAGATAAAGGGGATAAAGTGAATGCAAAAGAAGCCAAGATAACAGAAAACTTAAGAGAAGTAATATCTTATCAAATGTCATGAAGAGGTCCAAGAGAATGAGCTATGAGAAAAAAAAAATCTGTTGAAATTTTTATAGGACTTTTGGTGTCTGGGTAAAACTCTTTTTGCAATATGCTGAGGATGAGAGCCAAGTTCAGTGGGAGCTGGATGAGAGACAAAGTGATAGGAAGGAGGGAGTAAAAGGAGACATGCTTTATACAGAAATTGGGCAATGATGGTGATGAAAACAACAATAACAACTCAACAGCAAAGAAACACACAATCCAATCATGAAATGGGCAAAAGACATGAAGAGAAATCTCACAGAGGAAGACATAGACATGGCCAACAAGCACATGAGATAATGCTCTGCATCACTTGCCATCAGGGAAATACAAATCAAAACCACAATGAGATCCCACCTCACACCAGTGAGAATGGGGAACATTAACAAGGCAGGAAACCACAAATGTTGGAGAGGATGCGGAGAAAGGGGAACCCTCTTACACTGTTGGAGGGAATGTGAACTGGTGCAGCCACTCTGGAACACTGTGTGGAGGTTCCTCAAAGAGTCAAAAATAGACCTGCCCTACGACCCAGCAATTGCACTGCTGGGGATTTACCCCAAAGATACAGATGCAGTGAAACGCCGGGACACCTGCACCCCGATGTTTCTAGCAGCAATGGCCACAATAGCCAAACTGTGGAAGGAGCCTCAGTGTCCAACGAAATAAAGATGGATAAAGAAGCTGTGGTCTATGTATACAATGGAATATTCCTCAGCCATTAGAAACGACAAATACCCACCATTTGCTTTGACGTGGATGGAACTGGAGGGTATTGTGCTGAGTGAAGTAAGTTAATCGGAGAAAGACAAACATTATATGTTCTGATTCATTTGGGGAATATAAATAATAGTGAAAGGGAACAGAAGGGAAGGGAGGAGAAATGGGTAGGAAATACAGAAAGGGAGACAGAACATAAAGACTCCTAACTCTGGGAAAGGAACTAGGGGTGGTGGAAGGGGAGGAGGGCGGGGGGTGGGGTGAATGGGTGATGGGCACTGAGGGGGGCACTTGACGGGATAAGCACTGGGTATTATTCTGTATGTTGGCAAATTGAACACCAATAAAAATAAATTTATTATTAAAAAAAAGAAAACAACAACAACAACAACAAAGGAGCAAAAGAACCAAAAATTTCAAATATTTATGATGACAAGAGGAGACCTATATCATCCATCTGTACACTCCTTATTTCCCACTTGAGACCCATGAGCATCTTTACAAAAGTCCATAAAGATGAAAAATGAATGTCTTTAGAATAAGAGGAAGAGATGTGTGACAGACACAATAGTAAAACAAGCTCTCCCACCCTAAATCTGGAGCACCCTACAATCTCTTCTATGCTATGCACCCCATTCCTGAGTTCCGTTCAACCGCCGCTCTCTGACGTTCAGACAGACTACCCAATGATGTCCCCTCAAGCCATCTTTAGGGGACTTCTTTACATAGTTTGGGTTTGATAAACAGACATCTGAGAGGAGAAGTGTTCTTTTGGATCATCTTGTCATTTTATCCTATGAATCTTTAACACTGTGGGCCTTCTTATATGTCACACTGGCTGTCCTACATAGTAGGGCACTTCATTTTTTACCTCTTGACAAATTTCAGTTGAAAGCCCTTTTGTTCAGTTTTAAAGATACTTAAGATTTCTGAGTATCAGGTTCAATCATTCATTTATTCAATCAATATATACTGAAGACCTTGTCTTTGCTGGGCTCTGTGCTAGACCTTGAATGAGCAATGTTGAACAAAAAGGAACAATTGGAGAAATCCCACCTACTCTGTGTCATGTAATTTTTAGGAGAATCAAATGAAACAAGGCTTATGAAAGAACTTTGAAAACTGTTAAGAAGATACATACCACAGTACAAATCCTTGATCTGTGCTGTTTATTACAAAGGCAATGGGTCACATGTAGCTCTTTAAATTATATTTAAAATTAAAAATTCAGTTCCTCAGGCCACTAGTCACATCTCAATGGCTACATATAGCTAGTGGCCACCATATTGAACAGCACTGATGTTGGACATTTTCATCATCTCAGAAAATTCTGTTGGAGAGCAATTTCCTAGAAGCTTAAAGTAGAAACACACAAGACAGAATGTTCGTCATAGCACAGGGAGAAAAATTAAGCGATGCTTTGATAAAAATATAACAAACCACATGTTCAAAGAAAAATAGCTGATGATTCTTGTAACATTTTAAAACTACCACAAAGAGAAAATGTAGTCATAACAAAAGTGGTAAAAGGTAACTTTCAGCGAATGTTCCATAAGTCCCCGAACCAAAATTAAGTCCTTTACATCAATATCAGATTAATCCAAAGAACAACCTTTTGAAGTAAGTGCTATTATTTTCTCTGCCTTGTTGATGAAGGGAACAAGGAACTGATAGGCTAAGTAACCTGACATAGGTCACAACACTTCTTAATAGACAGACTTTGGGTTAAAACTATTCTAAAGGAAAAACATATTTGCCACCCAATAACAGCACAGACATTGAAGCAACCTGGTTGAATTCTTTATTATGTAAAACAAACAAACAACAACAAAAAAAAAACACCTGACGTAACACGATTTATACATGTGCCTTCACGCACTCCCACCTTCACTGGTATCGCTAAGGTCACAAAACATGTTTTCTAAATCAGTCATCATAATATTAACTGCATAATGGTCTAGTGTAACCATGTTTCTCTACGCATCTTTATTTAATTATACCATATATACTCTTGGATGGGAAAGCACATATTGAATACCCAATACACCGAAAACATGTATCTTGCATCAATAATATATTAGGTGTTTGTCTAAAACTCATCCTTTAATTTCTTAGTATGTCTTCATAGATTTTTTTAAGATGTTATGTATTCATTTGAGAGAGAGAGAGAGAGAGAGTGCACAAATGGAGAAGGGGAGGGGCAGAGGCAGAGGGAGAAGCAGGCTTCTTCCTGAGCAGGGAGCCCGAGATCATGACCTGAGCCAAAGGCAGATGCTTAATGGACTGAGCCACCAAGCATCTCTGTCTTCATACCTTTTGAAGGCATAAACTATGGACCCCTATTCCATCTCTCATAAATGTTCTAGTTTTCTTATGAACTAGCTGAAAAATGTGAGTTCTTTTTCCTTCTCTGTGAGATAGGAAATAGTAAAGATTGTTAAAGGGATACATGTTGATAGTTTAATATAAAAAAAAAGTTGCCACTGAGATTTCTGATTTCTTTAGTGTTCTAAAGATTCCGTGTGAAGATCTAATTTTAAAACTGGCTCAAAAGATCCGATTAAAGTGTCTGAATCTATTTTTACAGGATATCCTTGGCTAACTTTACACTAAAAAAATTTAACACACTTGGACTGTCTTCCTTTGGCTATGAAACACCTTTCACAGAAATGGCCATTAAGGTGGGGTTAGAGTATGTGTGGAAAGGGGTTTGAACAAAGAATGTGTATGATACCATCTTAATGCAACATGTTCTTATACTAATTAAAATATATTTTCTGAAATAATCACTTGTATTCTGGCCCTATACCTAAAAATATAAGGGATATTCTCTGGGGACTAAACATTGAAAACTTCTGGTTTCCCATTCCCGTAGTTTTCCTGCTGTATATCACATTCAAGTTGTTCTTTAAGCTTTAGTCACTGGATCTGAGTACCTGAAGCAAGAAACTGCCTTCATGACTAGCCTTATTAATTTTTCCTTTGTTATTGCCAAGAATTGAAGAAGACTAAAACAGATGACCTCCCTATTTCAACTGAAGGAGGATTGGACATGGTACCTCTGTCACTTTTAACACCATTCTTCTATCTCTGCACCAAAAGTTTTTAACAAATCTGCAAAAGTAAGTATATGGACTCATTATGATTATACTATTATGCTCTGCTTTGCACAAAAAAAATCACCTAGTAGTTTTAATCATATCATAAATAAAACATCAGGTTTCTATATTCACAAAGGGAATAGATCTGATTTCTTCTTTTAATCACAAATAAAATTCTGTGGATAAAACATCAGGTTTCTATATTCACAAAGGGTATAGATCTGATTTCTTCTTTTAATCACAAATAAAATTCTGTGGAATTTGGGATAAAATTCTTTATTTGCAGATACTAGTCAGAAAAAAGAAAATAACAGTCAGGTAGTATTAAGACTCCAAATTTAGAGATATAGACACTGATAAAATGAAAATTCCAGGGCTCTCCTAGTGACTCAGGATGTCAAAGCTATATTTGTGACACAATTTAGACTACAAATCATGTGGTAAGGTATGCTTGAGTTATGACAATAGAATTTTTTTCTAACACTAATTCCATTTGTAACCCTATTTTTCACTATTTTGCATTCGGCATTTTATCATTTTTCATCCAAACTTATACATATAAAATGAGGGGGAAAGATTCTAACAAGTGCTCTCTCAACATTCCTTTGATATATATGGTTTCTATAACTACAGCAATGTAGACCACTGAAATAGGATAACTTGTGCAATGGGAAGGATATTTGGGAAATATAATGTTTATTCTTCTCTATATCTGGGTGTAGATGACTCACTAATCATCCCCAACAGTGTCCAGGAGGCCTTGAGTGAAAAGGAGGCCATTGGACAGTCAGATTGTTGCGTCAAGAATAAAAGACAACTCAATATTCAGCTTTTGTGGAATTCAAGTAAGATTTTTCCAAAGAAAAGAAATTGGTAAGCAAGGCAGGATGGAGAGAAAGGATGTTGTAAGTCTCTTAGTTCTCACATAACAAATCAACGTCAGGCCTGGAGGTGAGAAAACAGCAGTTTCTTATTTGCATGTTTGGTTGGTATTTGCGGTTTCCTCTTAGGAGATGAAAGTCCAGGCCATTGTCAGTCTTTGGCATGAGACTGGAGCAGGGAGGACAAAGCATTTTTTTTTTTTTTTTTTTTTTTTTAGGACAAAGCATTTAATCAAAGGAAGGAAAAAAGGAAAAGGCAAGCTGGACTCTTTTGATCTTGCACTGCTTCTGGGACAAGGGAGACAAGCGGGAATGAGGAGACTGGTTCTTCTTCCCAGCTCCCCTCAAGGCCAAGTGTCAGAAGAGAAGGAACACGGTATTAAACCATACAGATCTATGGGGGATCTCCAAGCACCAAAGCTTTTTTTCCTTACTCTGTCTTGGGGCTTCTAAAAGGAGGACACCACAGGGGCTGCCAGCCCAACCGTGTGGTTCCAGCCAAGGAAGCCACGACTCTCCCTTGGTTCTGGTGCTACAGGAAGAGCAGTATCAGGGTTTCCTGGATAGCCTGTAATATGGGCTGCAAAACCAGGCTCAGGTGGGTACCACAACAGAAGCTATGGTGGACCATGTGGGCTGCTGCGTGAGGGTCCTTGCCAAACTCAGGGTGGTCTGCTGCACCACTGAGAGCAGCCTCCAGGCATATTGAGAGAGATCTGCAGGGAAAGCCAGCAGGGCCAGCCGCAGCCAGGCAGATGCAGAATATCAGCCAGTGGGGCCTACGCCGCCAGCAAAAGACACCCACATACCAATTAACGTAGAAAACTGCACAAAATTAAAACGTGATGCATTCCACATCGTAGGATAGCTGGGCTTCTCACCCCTCTCCTTTTCTTCATTTTCTCCATGAATATTTGTACAGAATTAGTATGTGCTACAATGTAACTGTATTAATGAAAGGAAGGGCAATTGTCATGATTTCTAGCACTGAGGGTAAATTCTTGGCTTCCCATTTACTCAAAGTCTATTCAGGAATACAGAACTTGAATTTCATTCTAATCACGTAAGTTGCTTTATCAAAGTTGTCATAAGGTCACAAAGGAAAGGAACAGAGAAGCGTGATGCCGTTTATGCACGCTGTGAATTGAGGTCTGCATTGCAATATAAAGTGGGCCATATAACTAGGAAAGATGAAAAATCCATAAAAGTTGGGGTTTAAATTGAGAATAAAAATCTGAGTGATTATTGTAATAATTATTTTCACCAACATCCAGGCTTCAGATCTCAAGTCTATAAAAATAATCTCAATGTGTATCACAATTGTCCATCTGTATTTTGTATACGTCTGAGATGACAGGATGTTAGAACATTTCTTCCGTAAAGTTAAGAAAGAGAAAGAGTACTGGTGAGTGAGAGAGAGATACTGGGAACTCAGATGATAGCAACCTGATAGCAACCCTGTAATAACCACAATGCTTTTGCTGACTTTTCAAATACTGTTGACTTTTCAAATGACAGAAGGATGTTTTAGAAGACAAAAAAAAAAAAAAAACCTAGCCTGCTGAATTAATTATACTTCCTTTAAATAGAAATAGGATGGTGCATATACCATACCTAGCAGTGATTTCCCTAGGACTTCCCACTGGACTCAAAAGCCAAGCCCAGTATCACAGAATGAGGAAGGGCAGTGTTTATTTGCATCAAATCCCTATTGGCTTTATCTAAATATGTCATCCAAAATGGAGGATGAAGAAATTAAAAATCTGTCTTTTAATACTCTAATTTCTTATTACTGGAAGGCTATCCAATGGCATTTTATCAGTATGAGGATCATGGCATAGGATATAAAGAAAATCTACTTTTATCACTCACTCATCTCATCTAAAGGGCTTAGACATTGCTTTTATTCCTTTAGTATGTGGAGTAAGACCTGAAAAAACATGAAAACATGACAACCAGACCTGCCATAGTGCTGAGACAGAGAACTGAGGTTAGAATGCAGAGTTTTAATACCACACAGACCTTATTCTTAATACTTTGAGAACACACAGCAACCCAAAGCACACTCAAGAGAAACATCTTCCACGGGAATTGGCTACAGAAATACCCACAATTAAAGGCTGTCCTTTGAACAAGAATATATGCAAAAGCTTAGGATACTTGGATTATTAACCAGAGCTCTGAAATAATGAACAAATATTTCACCCTAAAAGCAAAGAACAAGTTAATGGTTATAACAGTTGGTCATAATAGTGGTGGAAGATAAACAGGAGCACCTGGGTAGCTCAGTCAGTTAAGCATTCAACTCTTGATTTTGGCAAGATCACGAGGTCATGATCTCAGGGTTGTGAGATCGAGCCCCAAGTCAGGCTCTGTGCTCAATGGGAAATTTGCTTGAGATTCTCTCTCCCTGTCTCTCTGCCCTTCCCTGCTCTTGCTTTCTCTCTTTCTAAAATAAGTAAATCTTAAAAAAAAAAAAAAAAGATAAACAAATAAAACCAGTTTGAACTAATGCCTCTTTCAGACTTGTCAAGCATTTCTTCCAGATACTCAGTAAAGTACTGGAAAGTAATAAAAAGAATATGCTAACTACTTATCTCCAGTAAACTTTACAGTCTCACTTAGGGAAATGGCTCCAATCATTCCTAAAATAAATCTTTCCACCTTATACAAAGTCCTAATTTCAAGAATTTCCATTAAGAATTTTTTAATTTAGATATTTAGATTATATGGATTTTAGCTGAAAATCAGAGTAAAATTTCTGGTATCCAGAAAGAAAAAAAACAAGGATTTAACTCCCCTTGCAGAATCATGCATTAAAGGAGCATGTATTTTGGCCTTACTGTAGACCTCACATTTTAATTCATAGATTCTATAATCTAATCTCAAATGATTTTCAAATAGAAATATTACTTCTGTGCTACACTTATTTTTCCCCTTTGTTCTATTTTTCTTCAACATATATCCCTAACTTCCATTTCATCTACCTGAAAGATGCCCTGTAGGGAGAGGGATAGAAATACCCCATAAAGAAAGAATGATACACCTGAATCCTCCACCGGGATGTAAGAAACCTGTGTACAAAAAAAAAAAAAAAAAAAAAAAATTGTTTACAAAATACCAAAGTGAAGGAATAGCATTGATCCTCATAAATAATTTTATTTTTAAAGTAAACAGCTGATGATGCAGTAGGAAAAAAAAAAACAATGAAAAACATATATAAATAAAACCTCCCTAGAGCAAGTTATCTTCTTTAAAAATATTAATCATGTTTATTAGAACCAGAAATAATGAAACAAAAGATTACTAAGCCTCTAGAAATATTTGAATTCCCTACAGTAAGCTTCCCCCTCACTATCGTGAAAGTTTACAAGTAAGCCGTACCTGGAAAGAAATTAAGTACAGGCTTTAAAATATGTTTAAGCAGGCATATTTGGCATGTGCAGGGTCAAAATGTACTTAATATTCCACTAAAAATAGAGTCTACCCCTCCTAAGTAAAAGCAGTTCATGTGAATAAAGCCAAATACTAAAAGTGTATTCTGATAATAGGATGTATTTTATATTCAGAAAGAACACACATTTTTAATACTAACAAAGTTTTTCTTGGTAATTGCTCTCTCATGAGTCAATAATTGATAGTTGCTTTTCTTTAAAGATTTCATTTATTTATTTGAGAGACAGAAAGGAAGAGAGCACAAGCAGGGAGAGGGGCCAGAGGGAGAAGCAGACTCCCCATTGGGCAGGGAGCCCGACACCGACACCGGGCTTGATCCCAAGACCCTAAGATTCATGACCTGAGGCAAAGGCAGATGCTTAACTGACTGAGTCGCCCAGACACTCCGATACAGTTACTTCTGAGTAGTCAATCATTTAAGAATCAATGTCCAGCCTACATTATCTGCATTGGCTTTGTATCCTAATATAAATTAACTGTTTTCAATTTTGTTTCAATCACCTAGATATATCTAAAAACTTCAAATTCTCTTATCCTTTAATGTCACATCAATAATTAGTAATCCAGAAGCTCTGATTTCTCAATACAGTTTGTATCTTTCCATATTCAATTCTTTATCAGAAAAGAATGGAGTTACATTTTTAACACTTTAATCCTGGTCTATATAAACAAACTCCTTTCATGATATCTATTCATGAAGGGATAGAATAGACCCCATTAGACATTCTAATACAAGAAAATAAAAGTATTATCTTTTATCTTTCATATCTGAAAGATCTTCAACCATCACTTTGCTTCATTTTTTCATTTTACAATTCAATCTTTAATTGCCTTCTTTTTGCCAATAATTATTATAAATACATAGATTATGAAATCTGCAAACAAACTTAAGAAGGAATTACATAAATATAATTAGTATTTCCATATGAATCCACTGGTAGTAGCTCTGACAAATGGCTGGTCTTAGATATATTATACCAAACTATGCAGCTGAGTAAAAAAGAATAAAATTTATCATTTAACATACACCTAAAAGAATGACTGCTATTTGATAGATCTTAATAATTATAATAATGTTTGATACTTCATTTAAAATCATTTCTCTCATGTGATTCTTTTTTGTTTGTTTGTTTTGGTTTTTTTTTTTTTTTTTTTTTTTTTTTGGTAGCTTGCAAAGTCCATCACTGTTCCTCTTTAATCGGGGCATAGGTCATGAGAACTTCCAAATACAATAGTTATAGCACCTACTGACTTTTCTATAGATACAAGGAAGGACTCTGCCTAGGAAGTTCCTGGAGTCACTAAAATAAGAAATAGTCTTCCCATTATTCTAATTCTTGTTTCATAGTTTCATTCCCTGGCAACCAGGAGCAACTCCCAAATCATTTCTGACTTGTATATGTTTCCCACCTGGGACAAAGACACTCCTTCACAGCACCATGACAACCATGCCAGCGACACAAGCGCTTGGGTTCATGCAGGAAAATGGAAATCCTGAAAGGAAGCTAGGAGATAAAGGCTTACTATTCCTTGTTTCCCACTGGTAGGAAGTAATTACAAAAATTACTTTAACACAAAGCTTCTGGTGAGTGAATAGTTTGTAATTTGATGGGAGAAGCTTAAGGGCCTAGGAATTAAATAAAAAATATGAAAAGCTGAATGATGTCATACAAGCACAACTCCCTCCCATTTCCCCCAAAATAGACTGCCTAAAGCAAACTTCTTATGGACAACAATGTAGACATTCTTAAGAGATAGTCAGGGATATGTTTTGTTTTTCATCTGAGCTTAGATTCAGTGGAGGTGAACTTTATGTCCCTTTATTGGTAGATAAACCACGTTATTACCAAATGAAATTTCAAAAACTAGTAAAATATAAAATAATTTTGTCAAAACTGAATGTCCACAAATGGGTGTGATTTTCATCCTCCCAAAGCAGAAAATTTTTAAAAAAGACTAAAATTCAACTCTCCGCCCCCATAATGAAGTAGACAAGTTGTTTTGTTTTGTTTTGTTTTTTGACAAGTTTCTTATCATAAGCATGAACAGTTTATGTTTGTTGTTTACTGAAAAGGATGGTATTTCTATGACAGAAATTGGCAGTACTATGTGTTATAAACACCTGCCAATTCTGCATTGGAAGAGATTATTTATATTGCCAAACATAAAACTGTTTTAGGTCTTAAAAGAGAAATTCTAAAGCAGAGTACTGCATCTGTGATTTTACAAATTCAGTATATTTTCAAACAGTTCTTCACATTTTTCTACGTCTTAAAAATAATACAACTTCCTTATGAAGAGTAGAGGAAAGAGAATCTGTGTAATATATGGAAATTGTTGAGGATTTGTGTTATTGTTGAATAATAGCATAGAATCTATTATCTCAACAGGTTCAAAGCTGTGACTTTTATTGGAAACCTAGATAAATATTTTAAGAGGATAAGTAGTCAAAATAGATGTTTGCTTTTCATCAAGTGGAATATTTTAAGGTTGAGTGTGGTAGAAGCATATTTTCTGCTTTGCATTTAGTTTTGGATTTTTTTTTTTTTTTTAGGACAAAATGTTCTCCTCCCCTACAGTGATAGGTAGTAAATATCTTTCATGGGCTTCCAATTCTGTGCAAGGCACATCTTCTGATTCTCATCGATATAAAGTTAGAAAAGAGAGAGTAGAAGGCAAGCAGAGACATTCCAAACATCCACAAGCCGATATCTGCCCCTGAATCCAAGCTAACCTCTACTCACCCCTACCCCAACATGTATATAAGGGCATGCATTCATTGACTTTGACACATGATTATGAAAATATACTGTGCATTTTTTATTCACTCACTACTCCAATGGATCTTTGAACTCAATATATCCAAAATTATACCCACTTGTCATTCTCCATCAAGCCTATTTCTGTTTCTCATTTTAAATATCTGAATTCTGAGAAGAGAATCCTCTAGTCTTTCAGATTAGGATTCTGATTCATCCCTGTTCACTCTTTCTCTCTCTCCACCCCCAATATATGCTGCATCAAATAACCCCATCAGTTCTATTTCAGTCTTAATCCAATTTGGCTCCTTCTCTCCATCTCACTTTTATCGTTTAGTTCGGGAGATAATTGGTTTTAATTTAGAACACTTGCTCCAAACTATGGAAATTAAATGAATGTCAGTTATAAACTGACAAAACAACACATGTGGTCAGGCAATTCTGGAGACAACTAGCAAAATAGAGCAGAAGGTTTATTTATAGGGGCCTTGATGCCGAAACTCTGTTGGGTCAATGGTGCCTTATTTATGATAAAAACTCCTGATGACTTGCTGTCAGAGAAATTTATGAAGACCATGGCCCTCAAATGCATTTTTAACTACATTTTATGTATTTTAATCCTCTTCTTATAACTTACTGAAGAAAGACCTCATGTGTCTCCTAAAATAACATCCTGAATTGATCCAAACAAAGCACTATTTTATATGTTACTACAGCTTTCATTTAGAAATCAATATACTTTCCTAAACCTAGAATATGTTCAGCTTTACATTTTAGATTGATGGAATAAGGCATAAAAATATATTCTTAATGTCACTTGGAAAGTATATAATCCATGAAAAAGCTTGGTTCTCAGTCTTGAGACCAAGAAGTTAAAAGAAGAATGTTAAAGTTAAGTATAGTATTTAAAGTTCTGAATCTAAATGTCTTTTTGCCCTAGGAAGACATTTACACTTCTGAAATATATAGTTATAATTTGGGATTCTCAGAAGGAAGTAAATTGATAACCACTAGCAACTCAATTCAATCAGAACTTCATAAATAAGAAAATAAAATTCATTAAGCTCATACTAAGGTTTATCGTGGAACATTCTATGTTATATATTGGGTCAAATTTTAAAGTAATTAAGAATTAAAAAAGGAACTCCTCCTCCTTTGACCCATGATTTCTGAACACCTTTCCAAAATGTATTTTATGGCCTTCTTCAACTATAAAGCAATCTTCTATTCACAATTGAAAAATTAAAAATAAAGTCTTCAGGTCTGCATTCTTTTTTAAAAAATATTTTATTTATTTATTCATGAGTGACAGAGAGAGAGAGGCAGACAAAGGCAGAGGGAGAAGCAGGCTCCATGCAGGGAGCTTGATGTGGGACTTGATCCCCGGACTCCAGGATCACACCCTGGGCCAAAGGCAGGCGCTAAACCTCTGAGCCACCCAGGGATCCCAAGGTCTACATTCTTAAAAACAATTTATTATCAAATCAGAGTAAGATGAAGCTGATGTTACTTGATATTTTAAATAATTTTCTAAAGTAATATCCAAAATTGCCTTAAACTCATCTCATTCTTATAAGTTTATAAGCCCTCACTACTAAATTATTTTCCCTTATCTAGCATCTAAAAATACAACAGGTATCAACATGGATGGAAATGGAGGGTACTCTGCTAAGTGAAATAAGTCAATCAAAGAAAGACAATTATATAGTTTCACTCAGATGCAGAATATAAGAAATAGTGCAAGGGACCGTAAGGAAAGGAGAAACTGAAATCAAATAGGAAGACAAACCATGACAGACTCTTAACTCTGGGAAACACTGAGGGTCGCTGGAGAGGAGGCGCAACAAGGAGAGTAAGGGGTCTAGGGGGGTAGGAGGATGGGGATAACTGGGTGACAGGCATTAAAGAGGGCATAGGATGTGATGAGCACTGGGTGTTATACGCAACTAATGAATTATTGAAAACTTCATCTGAAACTAATGATGTATTACACGTTGGCAAACTGAATTTAGATAAAATATTTAAATTAAAAAAGAAAGATACAATAGGTATTAAAGGTATTTCTCACAATTTTCTTATTTCAATTGATAAAAAAAATCTTTTCTCCTTCTCTGTAAATATCAGACTACTAAAAAAGTACCAGGACTGATATTTATAGAAATGGATACCCTCAGGGACTGAAATGGAGCAACAGAGTACAGCTTTTTGAGACTATAGGCATGATAGAAGGAGCAAGTGGGAGAAAAGTCATAATGACTTATGTGTTAAGACTTTTCCAGTCCTCTAATACAATTCTATAACATGTGGGCTATGCTTGTCTAAAAGATATTTAACCACTGCCTCACAAAAGATATTAGATATTATTAAAAACTAAACTATAGAAAAAGTACTGTATCCTACTATCTATCCTTTGACACAACTAGTTCTCTGATTTAGAATGACATTTTTAAAAAGTGAAAATATGAATGAGAACTAAGAGGAACATGTCTGCAATACAAAGGCAAGCAATTCCTAACTGTTCGACTTTAATTAAAACTCATAACATGTAAATCTTTGTACAAAATAAATGATGTTAATAACTAATAGCAATAACAAAAGCTAACGTCGACTAGCCATCTATTATTGTTGAGGGCTAAATTCAACAATCTGCATATATTACTTCTAATTTTTATTATTATAATTGCGCAATGTATTTTAATTCTTTATTCACAGCCTCAGGTTTGAGGCTCAGAAAGGTTAATTACTAATCTAAGGCAACAGAACAACTTGATGTTTTATGGCTATTACTCACATCTGTCTAAATGAACAGTGTACTCTCTTCCAATTACACCACAGTTCTCCCCTAGGATAGGGACATATATTACAGTATTGCATCTATTAACTCAGTGTTGTTGCTGGAAATCAGAGATTTCTCAAAAACTCTGCAGACCACATCAATTTTAAATTTATTTTAAACTGTACTATTCCAATAAACAAACAAACAAACTGTACTATTCCATTAGTATGGCATATTAAGGGAAATGTGGTATCTGAAAATCAACCTAACTAGATAACAACTCTCAAGAGGCAAGATATCATTAATCTAGAATCTAGATTGTTAAATTAAACAGATTATTTAGGGCAGCCCAGGTGGCTCAGTGGTTTAGCGCCGTCTTCAACCCAGGGCGTGATCCTGGAGACCCAGGATCGAGCCCCATGTTGGGCTCCCTGCATGGAGCCTGTGTCTCTGCCTCTCTCTGTCTCTCTCTCTCTCTCTCTCTCTCTCTCTGAGTGTGTCTCTTATGAATAAATAAATAAAATATTAAAAAAAAAAGATTATTTATATTCTTGACATTTCTCTGGGGGAAATTTCTATTATCTCTAATTCAGATAGTTGGACTGACAAAAGTAAATACAGACTTCTTGAAATTTGATTAAAATAACATAGATTCGCAAATTTCCTTTCTTTTCCAAAAGGGAACTTCTATATCCAACTTATAAAAACATCTCTTTAATAACAAATTATTCTCAGATTTCATTGAAACATACAAAACTAGAAAAGCTTCACATGCCATATTAATTGACTTTAGTGGTCCAGCCTGTTTTGAAATAAAATTTGGCAGAATCATTCAACTCATTCTCTCTCCCATATTGTCAAAAAGGTTTGCAAAATAGACAAATAGCTTAAAGTCAAATAGCATTTTTATTTTCAAATGTGTCTATCACATATTTATCCCTCTGCCATGTCAATATATCTCATTTTAAAGGTTTGAAAATAATACTAATAATTCATAATTTAGATACTTCTCAAAGGCAAAAATATTTTCAACCTTTAACAGAAGCTAGAGAAAGGAAAATTTCAATGTGAAACTTGAAAAGAAATCGTAAATAACAAACATATTGGGAACACAGTAATGCACTGGAATAAAATAATACCAATAACATATATTCTACTATGTGGTTAAAAAAAAAAGGTGGGCCATATTTCATGAATTATAAACTTCTTTTGCTACCTCCACATTATGCAAGAGCACAGGACTATCACACTCTCTTAATTGATTGGGAGAGTTGTTTTCATCATATCTTAAAATTAAGGTTAATTATCAAGCCTTGTCAAAGATGCCTACCTCTGTATTGGCAGTCGTGGGACATGTTTATGGGAGCCCGTTCTACGGCTGATCTCTTGTAGACAACATGAATCCTTCCATTTTTTTCCTCCATCTGCTTACCTCTTTCCAAAGGTTCAATGAAATACTCATCATTATCACTTTTTATCATTCCAGCCTAGAGAAAGCATAAAATGTGTTATTTTTTTTAAAAAAAAAAAGAAGTATCTGTCATCTTTAGCTCACAAGTACCTTTTTAAATGGCAAGATTATAATTTGTGAAAACTAATGCTTTTTCTTTCTACTTTTGGCTATAAATCTAAAATGGGTAAGTAATTCATATAAGATAGAAATTCATAAACGGTAGGAGGAATAAAATAATTCATTCAAGGTATAATAAGAACTTTATAAAGGATAAGAATAAGAAAATCACAAAATGTATACATTTCATCAGACTGCAAAAGAAGCACATTTATATATTCTACTTGGTATTATATCTCTAAATGAAATCTTGCAGGGGAAAGAAACTCAAGAAACATCTCTAATATCCCATAAACATCCACTGTGGAGCTATCCATGCATAGTTAGTATTAAATCATTCACATTTTCTTTCCATACCACTATGATATGAGAAGAATGATTTCTTTTTTTTTTTTTTTTTTTTAATTTATGATAGTCACAGAGAGAGAAAGAGAGAGAGGCAGAGACACAGGCAGAGGGAGAAGCAGGCTCCATGCACCGGGAGCCCGATGTGGGATTCGATCCCAGGTCTCCAGGATCGCGCCCTGGGCCAAAGGCAGGCGCCAAATCGCTGCGCCACCCAGGGATCCCGAATGATTTCCTTTAAATAGCCTCTTTAAGCTTCAGTAGAAACCCTGCATTTCTAATATTTATTAATTTGAAGAACTAACTCCTGTTTGTCCTATCTTAATCTAACTTGATGATTTTATACATATTTTTCCCTCCTCAAGCCTCATCCTTCCATACTAAAACAGTTATGCTTGTGTTCATTGCCTTCTACCTCTCTAATATTTATACTCTTTTTCTTTCTGTTTCATCTTCTATTTAGAAAATTCCAGGACTATATTCAGTACTATAGCTGAATAGAAATTATGGTTTTGTCTGAAATTGTCTCCTCATTAGATACCACATCTACATTATAGTCAAGTAATTACAGCTCATATTTCTACTATAAAGATCATACATGGGATCCCTGGGTGGCGCAGTGATTTGGCGCCTGTCTTTGGCCCAGGGCGCGATCCTGGAGACCCGGGATCGAATCCCACGTCGGGCTCCCAGTGCATGGAGCCTGCTTCTTTCTCTGCCTGTGTCTCTGCCTCTCTCTGTGTGTGTGTGTGTGTGTGTGTGTGACTATCATAAAAAAAAAAAAAATTAAAAAAATTAAAAAAAAAAGATCATACATTAATATGTAATATTAATTTAAATTTCAGTACATTTATTTGAAAATAAAGTTCAAGAAATAATGTGTTAGTGTGGGAATCGTAATTATTTTGGAGATATACATCGGATCTAGAAGTCAGTCTTATTTTTCTTCTGAAGCCCTTGACCTCTTCTATATTTTCAAATTATGAGATCACTTGCTCTTATGAAACATAGGCTGGGCCTTGGGAATTCTCATCCCTTCTAGCTGTTGATCTAATGGTTCCACCACTCTCCGTTGAGGAACACAGAAAGGAAAGGGTAGGCTACACCTTACCAAATGGCATTTGTTTGCAGCAAATAAGCCTCTGACTATAGTTTTTGTATTGCATTCAACTCTGTTCCCTGGTTTCCATTCTGATTTCTTCCACTTGGCATGCTCTATCCTCTCCTTCCACTGTGTCAGCCTCACACACAGGGAGGTCTTAGGCGCTAGGGTGTCCCCATATGCATTTCTACACTCACCCCAACGCTGTGCAAAAAAAGCCTTTGAATTTATGTGACCATGTCTCACAAGAAAATATCACCATAAGTCCTTCACCATGCTTAATCCTCACCCTGTTGAACAAACTTCCAGCCTTCACTAAAAAGAACACTGAGCTAATGGGCATTCGATATCAATGCTGACCTTCAAGACCTAACTCCCCTATCGAATGGGCATTCGATATCAATGCTGACCTTCAAGACCTAACTCCACTATTTGTTTTCTCCTCTGGTTAATCCCTCTTCCCCTCCTCCTGTACTGTGAAATGCAGTGTTTTTCACAAGGGGCCTGATTCATCTTTCCCCTTTGGAATTATTCCTACTGTCAATGGATCTCCTCTACAAATATAATTTTCAACATTCTTCTCATGCTTACCAATTGTCATTTTAATCTCTTTAGCATCGGTGCCCTATCCTTATGTCTCTTTATATCAGTAATTTCAACATCACTATTTTTACCCTTCTCAGGCATGTATGGTTTAATAATGTTCATAAAACATATTCAAACTAAGGACAAACACAGAACCACATCCAAGCCTTAAATGTCCTGGCTCATCATTAATGCCACCCATTGGTGGTAGGCAGCATTAACTGGCTTTCTCTTGATAACACTGGTCTGTTGATATACACTGAAGTTTATAAATTGAGGTTTATCAGCATGGGACTTCGGTATTCATCTTTATTCTCATCTTTCCTTTGCCCCAAATCCATCCAGTCACCATGTTCTATAAGGTTTCTTACTTTCTTATCCCATCCTTCTCTTTCCACCACCACTTTAGTTACAGACCTCACCATTGCTCATCTGGATTACAGAAACCGCCTATCTTGAGACTTTCCATAAATTATGATTCTCCCAGATGAGTGCCTAACTGTGGATGGAAATAGTGGTCAATGAAGCAACTCTGAGAACTGGGCAATGGCTAGTGGGGACATTTGAAAGTGATGGGAAGGCAGTGAGGACTAGCTCACATGCCATTAAAAAACATTTCTACATATCTCCTATTGCAAACATTCAAATCCCAAGCCCCATGATACTACTTTCCCCACTAAGCCAGATTCCATTTCCTGGCTCTCTTTTTGCAGTTGGCTGTGAACCATGTTACTGTATCCTACCCAGGGAAGTGGTAGTGGTGAATACCAAGAATAGGGATAGCTCATAAAAACCTCCCATGGGGGCTTCCTTATGCTGTTTCCCTTATGATTGGGCAAACACAGGTAATACAAAAATTAAACACAGCTAACCCTCTCCCTTAGAAGGCAATGAAAATTTACGCCAAGTTGAGGTGGTATCAATGGCAAGGCAATGCTGGGTCACATGACCTCCAATAACTCCATGGCCAAAAAATCTGAGAGCCTACCCTTTTATTCGTTAATTTAAGCAAAGGTTAGTGAAAAAAGTACCTCATATAAAGCACTATATTAGGGATGCCTGGGTGGCTCAGCGATTGGGCCTTTGCCTTCAGCTCAGGGCGTGATCCTGGAGTCCCACATGGGGCTCCCTGCGTGGAGTCTGTGGCTCCCTCTGCCTATGTCTCTGCCTCTCTCTCTCTCTCTCTGCATCTCTCATGAATAAATAAATAAAATCTTTTAAAAAAAGCACTATATTAGACACCACAGTAAATAAAAGCTTCTGGTCTGTTTGCCCTCTAGTTTAAGACAATTTAGTCAAATAAACAAAATATATGTCTGCAGGTATTCAGTGAAGTATGTATGTTATGCAAAGCCCAAAAAGTTAAGTGATATCTCCCTTGAGAGTCAAATCAAGTGAGATTTTTTTTCCCCACAAGCTTACTACACACACACACAGCAATTGTCAGTAGGAGCTGTTGATTCTATATTTGGAATGACCTAAAATCTATTTCAACTGAAATCTCTCTAGTCCGCATGAGAACTTTGGCCATTGCTATTGTTCACACTGTCTCACATTCTCATACAGCACAGCTGCCAAATTGCTCTTTCAAACTATCATATTATTTCAGACACACTAGAATGTAGTAACAAATGGGCAGAATGTGTAAAGGCTTGACACATCCGGTGCTTCATTCTGGCTCCCATAAAAGCTCAGGACAGTTCTAGGTCAGCTGGGAGGCAGTTCCATTCCACACAGCCATGCAGGTATCCAGGCTGCCAGGGGTTCTACCATTGCAACAGGGGCTCCCAAGTTTGCCCCGTGAGAAGGCAAATAGCATGAGGAAGCCCACACGGGAGGTTTTTATGAGTCAGTCCTAGTCATGGAAGTACCATGTACTTCCGACTACCACTTACTTCTATGCATAAGATACAGTCCCATGGCTCAGAGCCCACTGCAAAGAGAACCAGGAAATGGAATCCGGCCAAGTGCTCAGGGAGAAAAGACAAGCGGATTTTAATGAACAAATGACAGTCTCAACTTCAAATAAGATCACCTCACATCTTTGCTTAAAACACTTAAATTGCTTCCCATTGCATTTCAAACCACACTCCTTACTATGGGCTTCAAGGCCAGCATCCTCTGGCCCCACCCATGCCCCTCAGGCAGTGCCACTCTCCCCTGGCTTACTATGTTCTGGCCTTCAAGGGCTTTTGTTCCTTTTCATTTTTCCTTTGATATTTCCAAGCTCTTTATTGCCGCAGACCTTTGAAATGCTGTTGGTTCTACGTAGAAGGCTCTTCTTCCAACATACCACACTTTCCTTCATTGCCTATCTTTCATCCTCTGAGTCTCAGCTAAAATGTTCATTCCTTAAAAATGATTTTCTGACTTCCTTACCTCTACCTACATTGGGTGCCCCTGTCTAAAATTGGATCCATCTTAGCCCATCATTCTGACTCAGGGCAGTGTGCTCTTTTCTCTTATGACTCTTAACACAAACTCCAGGTCATTTCACCTATATGTTACATTTATAATCCTCCATCTCCTCAAGAGCACTGTCAGCTCAAGGTAGACTCACTTTGTTTATCTTTGCTTCCTTAGGTACCAGCACCACTATGAACACAAAATATGTCTTTAACACATTTTTTTTTTTTAGTGAAAACCTACAGGAATGAATGGGATAAGTGAAGGGATAACAGCTTTTCAGACTGGTAGTGGTCCTCACCAGGGTCTTCACAAGGTGGTGTGAGAGAAGGCACTAGAAGTGAGACGATTGAGGCGTGAGCAAGGTTCTAAAAGGCAAAAGCCCAACACATGCTTGAGGACAGTGAGAAACCCACTCATTCAGAGCAGAGTCTATGTGGGGCAATTCTGGGAAAGGAAGCAACAGAGGACTTGTGTCCCTCAAGTGTGAGCTTTAACATATAGAATGGAGAACCACGACCACAACAGTGCATCAGTGGATGAGAACAAAGTGGTCTGGGAAGACTGATTTGATTACCTCCCAGAGGGAAGAAAGACTAGAAAGCAAGCAACACGAGGCTAAGTAAAAGTCCAGGTGGTAGAAGAGGCAATGGGAGGAGAAAAGGAGAAAGGAAGAAAAAGAAACTAAGAGTAACTACAGGACAAAACAAATACTTGGTGCTTTTTAAAAACCTAAGTTCCTCTGCTTTTACAGATTCCTCTTCTCACTCAGATGAATAATCGAAATTCTACTGAGGTGCATTGGGTTTCCCCTGCTCTTGGCATCACCATTTCTTAGGCCTGTTTCCTTACTCACTGTTGCTGGCTCCATTCCAGCCGCAATGGGCTCCTTACTGACTCCTTTGGTTTTTGCTTTTTTAACAAGGCCTAGCCTGATGACTGTCACCCTTTTCAGAACATAAGCTTCAAGAGCACGGGCTTTGTCCCATTCACTGCTGCATCCCTGGGCCCAGAACAGTGCCTGGGCCAAAGTAGGTGTTTAATGTTTGAGGGAACGTGGGAGAAGAAATTAACGTAAGAAATGAGCAAGTGAAAATAAAACATCTTAAAAGGATATTGAAAAGGAATGGCAAGAAGAGATGGGAGGAAAATGTTAGTGTCGTGCATCTCGGCAGGAGAGAATTTAATCAAAATAAAAGTAACTAGAGTAAAGAAGACACAAAAAAGGACTATGGGAAGTAAATCAGACAAACAAAAGTATCTAATTAGAATAGCAGGGGCTGAAGAAATATTACAGAGAGTTATGGAAGAGGAAATGGTCAAAACACATATATTTCAGATCCTAGTCAGTCATTATGGGTAGATTTTTCTGCTGCTCTTCCTACCACACTGTATCAATTTTTCTCACTTGGTAGCTACCAAATAAAAGGTGACTATTCAGAAAGTACTCATGTTTTTAGACAAGACCCCCGAAGCATCAAATCTTCAGTACTAAGTCAAATCTTTTATCCACTGAGATATTCATTTAGGGAGTCCTGCATTCAGTGAATGTTGCTGGAAGCTCAAAGACCATGCACTGTTACACCCCAATATTGAATAATACACTTCTGCTCTCAGATCCCCAGTTTTATTTCACAGTAGAATACCACAGTGTGACTTAGAGGAATAAAACCCAATATGCAAAATGAAAAAGTCTCAGACTGTGGCATTTCAAGTACTGGCATTATGTACTGTGCTGCCAGGTATTTACAACTGCTAGATTATAATTTAGGAGTTTTTAGAAATGTCACACATAAGAAGACATATGGTCCTAGAAGATTCTGTGAAACAGATGCAATCATGTTAACCCATCTTCAGTGTTACTTAAGTGATGTATGATAACAAGGTAATATTTTGTAAATCTCCCTTTATGACACAAAGCCCTCCACATTTATTTACCATTCTCTAATCCCATGTAACAATTCAGGAAATATTTATTGTATTTCTCCAATTATTTCCTAAAATTTAACACAGATGAAGTTTTAAAATATTTATGATGTTTCGGATAACTTTAGGCACATTACATTAAACACATTTTATTGTTTTAATTAAGTCTTCACATGGGCCCTTTGACAGCATTTTGGAGGGGATATTTATAAAACAATGATCTATGCTAAAAAGCCAGCTGCATGATTCCCCTCTCATCTGGTCAACTCTTCCAGCTACATCACTCAACAAGCACTGCCAAGAATCCAGAATTAAGCCAAATAGCCTCTGAGGATGGAAACAGCTATCACAAAGGCCATACTCCTTACTCACTAGGAGGGGTCCTCACGGTCATATTTGACACCCAATTTTAATAAACCAGATTAGAAGGTTTCCTAATTATTGTCAGAGTGTAAATGGCAAACAAGAGTAAGGGGGTGGGGATACAGGGAGTTTCAGATGAGATAATGTCTATGAACGCCCTTTGTAAACTATAAAGCCCTACAAAAAAAGGTAAAATTCAAGTCTCTATATGTCAATAATAAGAAAGACTAAGAAAAGACTAAACTGTTAACTTGGTTTAAGATAAAAATCAGTATAAAAGATATTTTAAAGAGTTCCAACAAAATATCCAACTCTGTCAGATAATCTAAAAAACTTATGTTATGGAAACATTCCATTTTTTTTTAAAGATTTTATTTATTTGTTCATGAGAGACACAGACACAGAGAGAGAGAGGCAGAGACACAGGCAGAGGGGGAAGCAGGCTCCACACAGGGAGCCTGACGTGGGACTCGACCTCAGGTCTCCAGGATCAGGCCCTGGGCTGAAGGCGGCACTAAACCGCTGCACCACCCAGGCTGCCCGAAACATTCCATTTTTTATTGTAACACCTAAATATCATTTTACTGCAGTGATTTTTGAATCTATTAAGGAAGGAGAGTAAAACCAGGTAGATTTGGGGGGATGCTAGGAAATACATGCCAAATAATATAACACATTATTGAAGCTAAAATTAACAAAATATCCATTATTTTGTGCTAAATTGATCACCATGTTATACTAGGTCATAGCATAAAAAAGCAGTAATAAATTTCAAATGCCTATTAAGTTTTGTTTTGTTTTGTTTTTTTAAATGTCTATAACATTTTAGACTAGTTTAATTAAAGTTATGTTTGAAATATCTAGAAGAGGCAGTGAGAAAATTTATATTAATGCTATGTGTGTATGTGAGAGAGAATAAGTGTAAATGCAATATTCAAGAAAGACTACCATTATGCCTTAGTGATACAATAGCTCCATCTCTATTCACTAAGTTTCCCTGAAAATACATTTTGAGATTTGTCACTTCACTATGCTGCTTCCTCCAACATTTATTCTATGAATATACCTATAGACATATTGCCTGGTTCCATTTTATCATCAGAATGGACAGATGTTCTTATATGAAGATGATTTCCTAATTTTTCCTGAATTTCAAAGGGCATTTCAATCATATCCCAAATATTTTTAGGAGTCATTGAGGAAGACAAAATAGTTGAGAAAGGCAAGAACATAGTGAGTAGAACTGATTCAAAGCTGTATTCAGTAACCAAAGCAGCATTTCCTTTTTACATTAAAGAAAGTTATTTATTGGGATGCATTTGGAGAGTTTCTGAAAATTAAGAAGCAGGTACAATATTCCCCAAGCCATGTTATTGATTCCCATAGTCTTCCCTTCTTCCAAAGCCAGAAGTAATTTTTACTATTTTGGACTCCAGATTCTTATCTTTATGCCTATGGTACTTATTACTGTCAATCTTTTATTATAATTATTTGTGTTAACTGTGCAAGTGCCTGGAAATTAAGAGATGCCAAGTAATGTGTGAGTTGAATGAAAAAATAAATCTCATTAAATTCCAGATTTATATTTGGGTTTGGCTGGCCTTTCATTCAACAATGATCCTCCTGGATGACTTCTGAATCTCTACAGCATCTAACAAAATACCCAGCAAACTGATAACACTAAATATGTATTTGCACAATCTGCTCTATGAAGGGGTTGAACAGGCTCTCCAGTCAGGGAGGTATTATGATTAGAGCCCTAAATCGAGAGAGAGAGAGAGAGAGAGAGAGAGATCATACCATCTTGACTCAATTAATTAATATTGATTCAATTAACTGCTACAGCAAATGGAACACTTGACAGAATCAATTCAGTTCTTTAATTAGAAAGCATAACCTCCAACTCTCTATTGTCTGATTCTTTTCAAAATCTAGGTTGCAAGAAATAAAATTCTAGGAAGATTTCCTGAAGATTAAAGGACTTTCTCTACATTCATTTTAATTCCTCTTATTAGCTCTAATCACTACTACCAGCCCCTACCTCAGTTAAGCCAGGCCACGGTTATTTGGGCTCCTAATAAAACGGTTTTCATCCAGCTACGCAGAGTTCAAGCATCAACCTATTTTGAAGGAGATGGTAACTAAAAAAATCTTGAGAAGTCTACTGTAATAACAGTATGTTTGTTGTTGAGGACTCCTCTCAATATCATACATTGTTTGCTATTTGAGAATCCAGGAAGAAAAATCTCTCAGATTTTAGTCATAGGAACAATTTTGCTTCCGCTGAGAAACTGGTTCATTTCTATTTCATGAGCATTGTAATTATGTAACTAGTAATATCTGTAAGAAAACTCAAAGTCAAATTTGTATTCTAACTTTTAAACAATCTTGTGCCATGAATCTTTGGATACTGACTTTCTCTTGGGCATCAGTTTCCCTTCTCTTATTTTTCCTTCTTGCTAACTTATTCTATTTTTAATATCTTATTGTGTGAATACATATAAATTGCCACGTATCTTTTCATAATGAAGCAGGTAGGTACTTGTTAAATGAAACCACATGCCTTATATACTTCAAGCTAAAACCAAGGCAACATTATGGTTTAATTTGAAACAAGAAAGTATAGTATAGTTTTCTGGAAATGTATAAATTACAGGATTAAATATATTAACAATGGCTAGTGTTATCCAATATTTCACAAATATGCTGGTATGATGTGTCTCAACAGTTATGATAAGTTCAGTGCTAACTATTCATAAGAGTAAAATATCCAACAATGTTAAGTCACAGAATTTTCTTAATGGAAGAAAACTGAAAAACTATAGGGCACCTGGGTGGCTCAGTGGTTGAGCATCTGCCTTTGGCTCAGATCGTGATCCTAGGATCCTGGGATCAAGTCTTGCATCAGATTCCCCAAGGGGAGCCTGCTTCTCCCTCTGCCTATGTCTCTGCCTCTCTCTGTGTGTGTCTCATGAATAAATAAATAAAATCTTTTTAAAAAGGAAAAGAAAATTGAAAAACTAAAATTATGCAATACTCTTAAGTATCTTTTGCTATTTTAAAGTCAATGTAGTGATTGAACAACCTATAAAGAAAGTAGGCATATTGTGCTCACCCATAGCTACTGTGCTTGTACAGTTACAGAAAGGATGGGCTACAATAGGGAAGGATGAGGGAGAAGGATGTGAAGGAGACTGAATTTCAAGATGGGTGGGAGGAGAAGTTTCCCTGAATCCTCATTTTCAGAAAATCTTAAAAATCTCTAGTAAAATGAGGCAGCCCCGGTGCCACAGCGGTTTAGCGCCGCCTGCAGCCGGGGGTGTGATCCTGGAGAGCCAGGATCCAGTCCCACGTCGGGCTCCCTGCATGGAGCCTGCTTCTCCCTCTGCCTGTGTCTCTGCCTCTCTTTGCTCTCTCTGAATGAATAAATAAATCAATCTTAAAAAAAAAATCTCTAGTAAAATGATTTTCATAAGTGTTTGACATTTATAGACTTTATGGCATATAAAATACAGTATTCATTTAAAGAAAAGTTCAGGGCAGCATATGGCTCAGTGGTTTAACGCTGCCTTCAGCCCAGGGCCTGATTCTGGAGACTCAGGATCGAGCCCCACATCAGGCTTCCTGCATGGAGCCTGCTTCTCCCTCTGCCTGTGTCTCTGCCTCTCTTTCTCTCTCTCTCTCTCTCTCTCATAAAGAAATAAAATTTTTTAAAAAAGAAAAAAGAAAAGCTTCATTCCTCTTCATAAAGAGAATACATCACTCCCTAATGTATCTGATTTGTTTTCTTATGTTGAATTTTCACATTAAGGCAGTTTATCTAGTAATTTCCCTTTGTCATAATGAGGTTTCTAAGGACATACAAGAAAACTGCTAAGAAAAAACTTAAATTAGTTGACTAAAGCCCTGATAAGAATCAAAGATTACAAACATTCATCTTATTAACAAGGACAATTCAGAAAACCAATGGATGTTTTCTGACTAAATGCTCCAGATTTCCTTTATGATCTTACCATTAACCTACTAGCATACCTAACTATTAGGCTTAAAGATAAGATGAACCTACCTCATCTTAGCATAAAGAAGGAACCTAGCTTGGCTGACAAGATTTGGGTTCCGGACATAGCTTTGACTAGTATGACTTTCAAAAAATCATGTAAACTCTTTGGAGCTCAGTTTCATAATCTGAAAAATTACAAGAGTTTTACTAGATAATCTCTAAAATGATCTCCAATTAAATCATCTTCCAATGCTAGAGTTCCCAGGAAAGATGGGAATTTGAAAGGCTGTTCCCTGCCAACATCCTCAGGCCCACTTATTCCCATGATAAATAACTTAAAATGTAATTATAAGACTAATGTAAAGTAGGTCGCAAACTTTAGTGTGCCAAAGAAATTGGGTCCCAACCTCAGAGACTTTCCATGTTCCAACCCAGAGAATCTGATTCAAAAGGACTGGGAAGGAGATCAGAAATCTGCAATTTTAACAAGCGTTTCAGATCCTGCAAATAGTAGTAGTCTGGAAATTACAGTTTGAGAAAACCTGCTTAACAAATAATGTGCCAATCAAAATGAATTTCTGGATATTTGTTCCCTTACTCTAAAATAAAATTTAAGAAGATGGTTATTTAAAGGAAACATGAGTAAATGGAATCTATAAATTGAACTCTGTATAATTAAAATACATATTAGTCATCTATCCACTAAAGATAAAATATGTATACATTTCTAAGCTTTTTAAGAGTTTTGTAGAATGAGTCAGGGTGTCTTAAATCAACAGCTATAAGAAACAAAAAAGTTATAAGAAACAAACTAAAAATCATATGTTTTCAGTTAGTAGAAAATATCCAATAACAGTTAACAAAGGAAAGAAAAAGCTTTTTAAATTCAACAATTAAAAAGTAGTTCCAGGAGAATGTAAAATCCAAAAGAATCTAGCTTTTTTATCTTAGAAATTATTCAAAATAGCATTATAATAATATCAAAATACATAATCATTCCTAACCTTCTTGAGTCATGGAGATTAATCACTAAACCTAGGATTGTGCATATTACATTTTGAGGACACAAACTGAAGATATATTTACTGATCCTGAAAAGATAATGTAGGTCACAATTAATATCAACAGTGTTAAAATTTAGTAATGACAGGTATCATCTGAAGTATAGAAATTTTGCTTGTAAATTGGAGTTCAACCCCGATCAGTTCAACTATTCCTTCAGCACTTGCTGGGTTTTTTTTGCCATTGGGTGGATACTGGCAAGTCCATATCATGGTCAATGTTTCCTAGAACAGTGTTCTTCAAACTTTAAAGTATAAATGAAACACCTGGAGATGTTATCAATGCAGAGTCTGATTCAATGCTCTCAGGTTCTTTATTTCTAATAAACTCCCAGGTGACACTCATGCTTATGATCCCTATATGACACTTTGAGTAACAAGGTCACAGGACATTTCAACTTCACTGAGTTAAACAGAAGAAATCCTATGACTTAGATACAGGTCCATGTGGCATATTTTATTTACTAAAGATGGCCTACAACACAATCTTCCGTCTCACGCTGGTTTTGTCAGTATGACCTTGACACTTCTATCAAGAGGTAGAATTTAACCATCCTCCCTCGAATCCAGACCAGCTTTTAGGACTCACTTTTATATTTATCAAAATAATAAAGCAGAGGTGCCACTGGGTGATTTCTAAGCCTAGACAGGGAGAAGCCTTACAGCTTCTGCCTCAGTCCCAAAGAATACTCTCTACATGTCCCCTCTCAGAAGCAGCTGCCACACTGAGAGCCCAAGCCATATGAAGAGGCCAAGTGCAGGTGCTCTGGTAATAGTCGAAGCCTTCTAATCACTCAGCCCAGTCATCACAGTGTGAATGAAGAACCCAGCTCCATCAAGTCCCAACATTCAGCCATTCAAATTACTCCCGTCTTTTGAGCATTCCCAGATGAGGACCCAGACATTCTGGAGCAAAGACAAATCATCCACTCTTGCCCTCTTCTGGATTCCTGACACATAAAATCCATAAACATAATAAATTAGCTGTTATTTGACACCCTAATTTTGCGTGGTTTGGTACACAACAATGGAAAACTGAAAGAATGGAGTTCGAGTTGAGATAGATAAAGAACACCTAGAGAGTAAAAGCAAATACTTGATCCTTACATAGTATTTTTAAGTGTTTAGACAAGGTTGTATAGTGAAGACAGGGAAGGTCTAGTGATAGAGACAAAGCTTCCAAAACTGTTACAAGAACTCAAGGGAAAAGTCTGGCTGGAACAGAAAGGTCCTGAGATGAGGCAAGAGATTATAACAGAAATTGAGTGGGAACAATAGCAAAGGAAATTGGGAGGCATCAACAACAAATAATAGCAACCAACTAGAAACTCAAGAACATATAAGGGAATTTAAAAATGGAACATGGAAAAAAAATGGAACATGGACTGTTAAGACCGTAGGGTGGTTTCTGCTAATATCAATGAAAACTCTTTCATCAGACTAACTAAAACACCAATGAAGCAAAACATAAATCAAACTAAAGAAAACAAAGGGAAAGCTGTAAGGAGAGAAACAGAAGTGATGCAAATAGAACACCCAGTGGGCATAAATAAGAATGCAAAGAGAGAACTATGATGCGATGCTACAATGACTCGTAGAATCTTGTGATACTTCCTCTGAACAAAAACTTTTGA
Source organism: Canis aureus (assembly GCF_053574225.1). Lineage (NCBI taxonomy): Eukaryota > Metazoa > Chordata > Mammalia > Carnivora > Canidae > Canis > Canis aureus. The sequence goes on from NC_135624.1 coordinate 64,954,986, forward strand.
GTCCCTACTGTGGGTCATTCATTGTTCCAGGAAGTGGGGGTATAGTGAGGAATATGACAAAGTCACAACCGCATAAAGCCTAAAATACTAGTGAGAATAGACAAATAAGTGATATATTTTCATATAGTGAGAAGTATTATGAAAAAAATAAAGCAAGATAAAGGAATAGAGATATTCAAGGGGAGAGAAACACAAGATGTGTATATGCTAAATATACCAAAAAAAAGAGCCGCTGAAGGGCAAGTTGTAATGAGAGAAAAAGCCAAGAGTTATTATGGATAAAGTAATCAACAGATGAGAAGAAAGCCCTAGAGACAGCTTCCTAACCAACCACAATCCACCAGGTGTTCAGGTCAGAAAGTTAGAGACAACTTTGATCCTTCCGTAGCAGAGGCCGCTGGTACTCACCAGTACCTGTGTTTCCCTCATTTTTTGTGTGTGTAAATTTATTTTTTATTGGTGTTCAGTTTGCCAACATATAGAATAACACCCAGTGCTCATCCCGCCAAGTGCCCCCCTCAGTGCCCGTCACCCAGTTGCCCCCACCCCCCGCCCACCTCCCCTTCCCCCACCCCTAGTTCGTTTCCCAGAGTTAGGAGTCTCTCATGTTCTGTCTCCCTTTCTGATATTTCCCACTCATTTTTTCTCCTTTCCCCTTTATTCTCCCTCATTTTTCTAGGTGTTCAGGAGAACTATATTTCCCAGCCTCCTCCGCAAATAGGTACATCCAGACACCAGCCAATGCAATGTGGGTGAAAATGACATATGCCACTTCTTAGACTGGCCTGTAATACCCTCTCTCAGCATCCTCCATGTCAAAGGATGGGAGAAGAGAACCGTTAGGTATCTGTCTCTATTTTCCTTCCCTGTCACACCACAGATCTGACAGTGGTACACCTCAGGTACCCTTTACCATGGTCCCAATTTTAAGACCATTTCCATACCTTATCCTTTGTGGCCTTGGGACAATAACAGCATCCACCTCTTGATAGGCTCTGGGTGCTTCATCATTGCATGTCGGTTCCCTTATCCATGCCCACATCTTTTTAGAAAGTCCCTTCATGAAAGTCTTACAGAATGTCACTGCTCCCTATCAGGATCCTAACAGATACTCTACTCCACTACATTAAAAACTTAAATAAAGAATATTATACTTAGGTATTAAAGAGAACTAGTAAAAATGACAGAACTTTAAACCTGAGAGTGATCTTGGAAATCACCTGGAGTCCTTCCACTTCATTTCATACCAATGAGACCAACAACCAATAATGGAATTTCCCTTTTACATTGTCTAAATTAGTCATTATATTTAGCTTACACCAAAAGAAAATAAATGCCAAACTTTTCATACTTTTCAGAAAAGTTATTTATGATATTTATAATATTTTCATGAAAAAAATAACAATATCCAATTCTTAAAATTAACACTCGGAAACTAGTTCTCCTTTGGAACAGCAGCCACCTCAGCTGGAATAAAAGAACATATATTTCTCAGTTCTCATTCTTTCAATGAAACCCGACTCTGTTTATGAAGCTGCCAAAGGGCTGAAACAGCCCAAAACATTTTACAGTATTGAAATATACTGACTTTTTTCCCTGATGATCTTCTGATGATGGAAAAAACAAGCTTTAACCACAACTGACCCTGATCATTAATGTCAGCTCCTGATCAAAAGCCACACCCTGCCTGCAAGTCACATTAAAATGCTAAAGCATCTCTCCAGCTAGTTCAGTAGCAGCCTATGTTCACTATCAAGCTCTATGGATAAAGACTTTTTTCTAGTTCCCTCTCTCCCTCTGTACCATTTCAAGAAAAGGAGAAGGCTTATCTCTCAATAAAGGTAGACCTTGCCGTAAACTAAGCTTGACTCTGGCACACTACGAGGCTAAAGCATTTGTTGTTTTGAATAGCCACATTTATTGATCTAATATTTGTTAGGCACAGAGTCCAGTGATTCATACAATGTTATTTAATCCTTCTGAGTCTGTCTTTGCACCCCTGTGCTATATGAAAAATGTGACCTCACACAAATATGGCATCATTCTGTAACAAAATTTATTGAAGTTACGTGCTGTAATTGAAATATGTCTCTCAATGTCACAATCTTTGCTAAGTAATATGCTTATGTGTAAAGGATTTTCAAAGTATTTATAGTTATTCTTTCTTACATATTCTCTAAAGAACAAGAGATGTGTTTTCCATTATGTATGCCAGCCAATTAGTGCTTTTTATTCTTTTTAAATTGTAAAAGTCAATCACAGAGATATGAGTACAGATTAAGGAAAAAAAATGTTTTTACCAATAAAGCAAGGTTTTTATAGGATGGCTGGCCTCTCTTGCTCCCTATCACTATTCTGTACGTCAATCAACTAGACTAGTAAAGAAGGTGAAATCCTAGTGAAAGAGTAGCTGGCCATAGCTGGTCATACATACTATCAAATAAATACAGATGACAAGCCTCTGCTTTCAAACTCGAGCACATCCTGATCTTTAAATGGCCACTTAAGGAAAGAATAAAGAGGCCAATGCTGGTCTGCATCCCGAGATTCAATTGCTATAAACAAATGGAGCCTCACTTCCATTCAGCATGTATGCAGTGCCCCCAAGAGAGGATACTTATGCATCTAAGTATTTAAAGTCCACATATATGGTACAACAGTGATAACAATGTCAGTTTAAATTTACATAGCCCATTCCTTATTTATTTGCTCACTCAATCTTTACAACCTTCTTGTGCTAGGACTGAAGTCAAATGAGATGTCCAAGGTCATATAGCAAGTGGCACAGTCAGGACTTTAGCCCTTATCTTTCAACTCCTAACCTGATGTTCTTTCTACCCTTTGCGAATATTGAAACACCCTTGCAGCCCAGGAATAGTTCCCACCTGATAGTGGTGAATAATTCTTTTAATGCACTGTTGGATTCAATTTGCTAGTATAGTGTTGAGAATTTCTGCATCCATGCTTATCAGAGATATTGGTCTGTAATTCTCCTTTTCAGTGGAGTCTTTGTCTGGTTTGGGAATCAAGGTAATAATGCCAGCATCATAGAATAAGTTTGGAAGTTTTCCTTCCATTTCTATTTTTGAGAAATAGAACAGAATAAAACAGTTGAAGAAAAATAGGTATTAACTCTTCTTTTAATGTTTAGTAGAATTCCCCTGGGAAGCCCTCTGGCCCTGGACTTTTGTTAGCCGGGAGATTTTTGATTCCTGATTCAATTTCTTTGCTGGTATTGGGTCTATTCAAATTTTCTATTTCTTCCTGTTTGTTTCAGTAGTTTACATGTTTCTAGGAAGTTATCCACTTCTCCCAGATTGCCCTATTTGTTGGCATATGATTGATCATAATATTCTCTTATAATTATTTGCATTTTTGTGATGTTGGTTGTGATCTCTCCTCTTTCATTTGTGATTTAAAAGATCTTAGACCCAAATGGAATGCAAATCCTAGAGCTCCACTGAAAACCAACTAAATCACATACTCTGAGGTTGGGTCCTATGGTAGGTAGAATTCTAAGGTGGCCCCCACTAATTTCTTTATGATTGGCAAAGATTCAAACCAAAAAGTAATCCTCAGTTCTTCAAAGTTATGGAGAAACAAACACTGTTACAGGTCAGTTTTGGAATTATAAATTATTACAGCCTTTCAGGAGCATAGTTTGACACTGGATCAAATTTCTTAAAAATGCACAGATCCTTTGATTTGGCATTTCCATTTGTAGGAATTTAAATTTATAAGTACCAAGTGGAACAATAAATAAGGATTAAATATTTCAATTATAGAATAACCATATTAAAATTTTCTTGATGCACTTGTACTGCCAAGGAAAGATGCTGACCTCTACTGTTTAGCAAATAGGAAAATGCCACAGACAGTTTGCTCTACTTCATTTTAGTTTTAAAAATTATGTGTATATGCATATAAAAATCCCTTAAAAGACATACAGTCTATTCTCATTAATCATGGTAGTTTCATTTCATATAGAACAAATGAACACTGAACTAGCAAATGCTGAACATTATTCCTAAGGGAAATAAAAGATTCAATTCCTGACAGCCTCTGGTCACAACATTTTCATGAAGCAATCAATAATATAATCTGCTTGTGAGGTGTTTCTACTTAAAGACAACTTGTTTAAATACATTGCTGATTCATTAACATGGAGCTCATGGCCAACAGCATTATAATTCATACCTGAACAAAGCTTACTTAATGTATTTTCTCCATAAGACACACCATGGCCTTCTGGTGCTTAAGAATATAAGCCAGTACTTCAGCACTACACTTGGGGACCATTTCAAGCCATGAAATCACCAATAAAAAAAAACATAAAACTGCAAAAAATGTGGCACTAAGTAAACCGCAAAAAAGATACTTGTTGCAGTAGGAAAGCTGAACCAGGAAGGCAGAGAGTTACCTTGTTTGACCTCAACTAGGAACATGCACATTTGGGCAACTCTAAATTTCTGCTGCTCCGTGCATGTCCATGACTGCTGGCAAACACACCCAAGTGTTGACTCTGGTACTACAAATAAATATTAGCAAGCAAGCGAATTTGTAAATATGCAACCTGTGAATATAAGGATTGGATATGTATCCAGATGTCAACTGAAGTCACTTTTATGTCCTGTATTACGTGACTTTCTCAACACTGAACATGTATAAAAAAAGAAAAAGGAACATCGTTCAATTTTAAAGAATAAAGAGAAATAACATTTCACAGTTCAGATACAGCAAACTCTAACTTCTGCTTAAACTGTGGATAGTTATATTTACTCTGCTAAAATTACATGTTAACTTCTGAAACTTCTAATTGGCTGTCAGCTCTTTTAAGATAGTACATGGCATTCAGGAGGTGCTCCATAAATGTTCCATGAATGGGTGCATTACCTCAAGTGTCGGGTTTGCCCAGCTGCTCACATTATGAGACATTCTTCAATAAGGCAACAATTAAAAGTAGAGCTAACGGTTGTAACATGGGTATTTTGCAAAACCCCTTCATACAGAAATAACCATTTATCTCTAAATCTCATCAGAGAAGTCATCTTTGGGAAAGAAAATTAATCTTTTTAATAAGAATCATCATGGAAGCACTGCAGCACTAGAACTACCTGACATCAAAGATTTGTCAACCAACTTTCTAAAATATTCTCAAGGTAACTGGATGTTTAAAAAGAAAAAAAAACTCTATATCAATTTATGGAAAGAAAGATGATCAGATTCCTAGTCTTTTGCCCATGGATCTGCAAGTCCATGGACTTTGTGGCCATGATCTGAATCCAACTTCTATTACTATTGATTATCCTCAAGTATGTGTTTAGGTTGAAAAAATGACACCAAATACATTCTGCAAGGTCGTGTGGTCAACAATATTCATTATTTCCAAAGCTCTTGGCCAGGTCCCGATATTGGTCCACTATGAACCAGTCCTCCAGGGGGTCATGACCGCAGAAGCAATACTAGGATGAGCTCTCCAAGATCCATGTGGCTTGGATTATTTCTAACAATACTAACGATACCTCGGGCCCGCAAAGTGAAGAAAACAAGAAGTCCTTCTGGTCTCACCCAGCTAGGTAAAGTCATGTGGTATATTTATTATGTTCATTAATATTAACACAATATTACAATAGGTTATACACTAATAGCAGTCAATGGCAAAATACAGGCAGTTTGGAGAAAACAAACCTACCCTTACTATTTATATGATTCTTTCCATTAAATTGGATGGTTGTTAAGTGTGATGTAACTGCTTTATCCTTTTGAATTCCCACAAGTGTTCCGGGTTTTTTGTTCCTTTGAGTTTCAGCTATTGTGATTCAGCCAGAGTAAACTGACAGCACCTTTCCTTATATGTATGAAAATTAGAGCACAGGGGAGCAGTGTGGCTGCACACAGGAGTACCAGGGTTAAGACCAGGATTCATGGTCCCATAAACACAGCCTGCTGTAAGGCTTAATGTATGATGTTATTCCTTCTTTCATATAGAAAAATTCTAAAGCAGTGTTTCTCAAACTATTTGGTTTTAGGACCCTTTTACACTTAAAATTACTGAGGAACCCCAAAGGGCCTATGTTTGTATAGCTTATGTTTCTTGGTATTCTATTAAAAATTAAAGCAAAAATTTATGAAATATTTTTAATTCACTTAAAAATAATGAGTCCAGTACATGCCAAAATAAATAATATATTTTATGAAAATACCATGATTTTCAAAATGAAGAAAATTTAGTGCAAAGCGTGCCCTGTCTTATATTTCTGCAAATCTTTTTAGGTCTGACTTAATAGAAGACAGCTGGAGTCTCCCACTTGCTTCAGAATTCAATCTGTTGTAATATCTACCACTTGAAGCCTCTGGAAACTCAACTGTATACCTGAATGAGAATGACAACGATAGAACCAAATGATGTTTTAGAGCATTATTATGGAAAAAATCTTGAACTCACAGAATCTCTGTCAAGTCAAGGACAAAGAGTGACCAACCTGTCAGGTTTGCTGGGATTATCCTAGTTTCTTTTTTTTTTTTTTTTTAGTTTTGATTTAAATTCCAGTTAGTTAACAGACAGTGCCATATTAGTTTCAGTTGTACAATATAGTGATTCAACACTTCTATACATTACTTGGTGCTCACTGCAACAAGTACCCTTCTTAATCCCCATCATCTCTTTAACCCTTGTCACTGACCTCTCCTCTGGTGACCATCAGTTTGTTCTCTAAAGTTCAGAGTCTGTTTCTTGGTTTGCCTTGCTCTCTTTTTTTCCCCTTTGCTCATTTGTTTTGTTTCCTAAATTCCACGTATGAGTGAAATCACATGGTATTTATCTTTCTCTGACTCACTTATTTCACTTAGCATAATACTCTCTAGCTAGTTTTAGCACGAAAATCTCATGTCCTGGGAAAAACCCTTAGTCTGGAGCAAACCAAGGAAGACTGGTCACGCTCTCCGTATTATACTCTAAGAACAGCAGTGCTAAAACAAAATTTAAAAGATCAACTTACTTAAAATCACAACATCTACTGACTCACATACTTTGAGGTTGGGTCTTACGGTAGGCAGAATTCTAAGGTGGGAGTACTATACAGTGCAAATTAATAATGTACTAATTTGAAATCAGTGGAATCTTCTTATTAGCAAATACCTAAGCATACACAAAGTAAAGGCTTGATATGGTATATTATGAAAAGTCAAAATTAAGCTATTTTTAATTTTTCTGTGGTTTGGGACCTTGGGAATTAACCAACATAATTTAATAAATGGCAATTAAAATATATTTGTTTTTTGAAAGAAAAGTAGTATGCACCATTGTATTAAGTATTTATTCACAAAATGCAACCAGAATCCTGACTATCACAGTAACTACCTTGGACAATAACAAAAAATATTTAGCTTCCTGAGAACTAGCTCATTTTTTATTTTATTTTTTTAGAATTAGTTCATTTTTTAAAATGCCTTACTGAATACAGTATATTAACTTTGCTTTATGACATTCAAGTGCCAAGCCACATGTTTTCCCTCCATCACCTTTAGTTCCTTTTAAATGAAATTGTGTATGAGTAAGTCTGTAGTCAAATAATGCAGTCATCTGTTTCCATCATTTTTTCCTTTTTTTAGATGAAGTATTTCTTAAATGTTATATATATAACAACTAACAGTACTAGTATGATCTTTTAACAGTTCCTAAGATCCTTTTTTTTAATATGAATGACAAAATCATATTACTTAGATTAGAATGTTATAAGAAATCACCATCGTAACCAGTGATTTTCCTTCATGTGAGATATTTTACATTATTGAATTGGCAACGGGCATTCATTTCAAGCTCAAGACATTTTTCTTGCCATCTTTCTCACAAAATTAAATGTGTACCTACAGTTGCTATGTTACTGGTATAAGCCTTACCTTGGCATAGTAATTTTGTTTAAATAAATCATTTTCTGAAAAGGTGTTTGCTGAAACTTTAAAATATATTTCCAAAAGCAATAATCCCCTAAAAGAAAAAATGTGGCTCCCTTCTCCAATTTTATTTTTTGAGGTGTTTTTTTCACTCTTTAATTGTCTGTAAGCTCATTAAGAAGGATATTTATGATTTTTTTTATAAAGGAATAGATCCCATAATGTCAGTGCAAAATTTCAGAAGATATGCAGAGCATGATTTAATAGCTTATCTATTTCAAATTTAAAAAGCAAGCTATTTTACAATGAAATACCACTAATATTTCAAACTCCACAATTTTGATAAAGGTCACTTGTAATTGCCTGGAAGAATAATAGATACAAGTAATGTAAAAAAAAAAAAAAAGCATCAAATATTTTTTTTAAAAGCATCATATAGGCAAAAGGTCTAAGTTAAGCATCACTGTATTTTTCAAACACATTTCAAAAGGGACAAAGGTCTGAATCCCATTTGACAATCATGCAGCAAAATCTAGTAAAATAGTAGAATCTAAAAGTTATTTTTATTGTAGATCAATTGCTCTATTTTGGAAACCACACTCACACACTAACATCCCTGCCAGGAGTTTCTCCAAATTTTAGCTTACTCTCCAACAACTTCTCAAAGGGAGAAAAATACTTCTCCACTTAAAACTTTCCATACTTCCATGGGTATCTGTTCCTTAGAAGATGAAGTCTAAACTTCCTAGCATTAAGTATATAATGTCCATTCACTCCCCCAAAACACCTCATCTGCTGTCAATTCATTCCTTCCACAAGTAGACTTACATGACTTTAAGCACCTGGCACACAATGATGCTCAACCACACCTTTTGTATCAGTACCAGCAACTCCTTTCAAGCGCATATTCTCACGTGCCTTTGGACATGCTTCCCTCTTCTGGGAAGATGCAGCACAGTGCAGGTGAGAAGTTTATACAGGAAGAACAAATCAGGAAAATTAAAAAGGTTCACTGTCAGTTTTGCCCATCCATCAGTGAAATCAAAATAATCTTTTTAAGTCCCATGGAGGGGAAAGGACATCTATTTCAATTTGGATTTCTACTGTTTGACTAGAAGAATTCTAATGAGAAAATTATCATTATTTTTATCTGTGTCATTTTTTTATTGACATACAATAAAAACATAGAGCTTAGGCATCCAGCCCAAGTCTTCAAAATGGCAAACACATGTGTAACCAATGCTAAAAACAAAATATAGGACACAGCTGTTGAAATCAAAAGGTTCTCTCATGCCCCTTTCCAGTCAATTTCTCTCTCCAACCCCTGGACAATACCTCTCTGATTCTATCATCATATATTTTTTAAATCTATTCCTAGACTTCATTATGAATAGAAACATAGTGTATGTAGATTTTTTTAATCTGGCTTCTTTCACTCAGCATAATATTTTTTGAGATTTATCCATGTTATTGCACGGATCATTAGTTTCTTATCACTACTGCTGACTAATATTCTATTGTATAAATACAGCTGACCCTTGAACAACATGGATTTGAACTGTGAAGTTCACATACATGTGGATTTTTTCAGTAAGTACAGTACAATACCGTAAATGTATTTTTCTCCCCCTTGTGATTCTCATAGTAACATTCTCTATTCTCTAGCTTCATTGGAAGAAGAAGGTATATAATATGTTAACATACAAAATATGTGTTGATTGATCATTTATGTTATTGGTAAGGTTTCCAGTCAACAGCGGGCTATATTAGGAGGTAAGTGTCGGGAGAGTCAAAAGTCATACATGGATTTTCAACGGTGCAGGGGTCAGTGCCCCCAGGCCCCCACACTGTTCAAGGATCACTGGGCTCCCATTATTTACAATTGTCCGTTATTCATCCTATGTGCCAACAATCTTCTCCAGATTAGGAGCATCCTGCTCCTGTTAGAATGGTTTTCTCATCAGAGGTTGCATCTTTGTCATGGGGAAAAGGCTAAACACAAGAGTTGGTCTTGGTTTATTCATCAATCAACCCAATACTATAGCTACTAGCATAAATATTCATAGCCTTTTCCTACACAGAACACTTTTCTGATGCTCGCAAAACACATTAAAATGAAATAGAAGCCTTAACAAAAAGTCCTCAGTAAGTGGCTACATTTGTTGATTCTGCAATTTAATGATGTTGAGGCCTCTAAGCCACCTTTGTGGCCTCTTCCTCATGGTCACAAGATTACTGCTGCAGCTCTGGCCATCATGTTTGTTTTAGGTTCTGTGGTCAGGATTTCAGACAGGGCACAAAAAAGAATGGTTTGTCTTTGCTCCATAATGTCTAGAGACTAGCTGGGAAGATTTAATGGGCTGAGAGGGCCTCGCATGGCTGAGGTCTAGAATCATGTGAGGACTCTCTACTCTCACGTTGGCATGTAGAGGGCCATATATCAAAGACCTGCCTCTCCACAGGCTAGAGCTTCTCACATTGTGGTGGCTGGATTCCAAGAAAGACAGCTTAGGGGAGCACCCAAGAAAATCACCCAGATGGAGAGCACTGAAGAGGCACTGCTCAGAGTGCTAGGAAGGCAGTATTAGATGAAAAAGCTTACTGATATATTTTAATAATAGCAAGAAAGAGGCAGTTTTCTGGTTTTTTTTTATCTTGAAATTAGATTTTTGGCTGTTACTTGGGAAATTACTTATCACTCATGTAGAAAGGGATGACAAATATCCTTAAGTTCCAAAACTAGACCACCATCAGAAGCTCTTTGTCTGTGGGGTAGTCACCTCATATCTCTAAACTTCAATTTCCCCTTTGTATAATAATTATACAGTAATAAAAGGATTATTATAGTATATATGGATATAATACTACAATAATAATGCAATCAAACAATAATACTACCTTCCCAATTAATACAAATATTAAATAATTTACCCATCATAATGTCTGGAACATGAGAAGTAATTTCCATGATTTAGTTCCCTATTCTTATCTGCCTGGTGAACTCCTATTCGGTCACTGCAACCCATCTAAAAGTATATAACCCATTTATACCAAAAACTCCCCCCCACCACCAGAACAAAGTCAGTTTAAACTGTTCCATGTTCTTCAAATGTCGATTACAGCACTCCAATAGCATGCTATAACTATGTATTTATTCATTCAATGAATATTTGTAGAATGCCTACCATGTCTCAAGAACTGTGCTTGAGAATAGTTGTACAATGTTTAGTATAAACAGTCTAAGTTCCTACAATCACAAAGCTCACTCTCTAATGTCTACACCCAAACAATTCCCTGAGAGTCACCACTGTATCTTACTCCGCTCACATCATGGCATTGGTAGATTCTCACAAATGTTTTTTGAATGAATATTCCACAAAAGATAGAGTAACTTAAATATACAAAAACAAAAAACAAAACAAAACCAAAAAGATAGAGTAACTTAATCCTCGTTCACAGCCAGTTGATTGTTAGGCAATTAAACACAACCTGTATTAAAATAAATTAATGCAATATTAACAGGTGATGTTTCCATTTAAGGGAATCTGAGACCCCAGAGACACTAGAATGGAAAGTGAAAGACAGAGAGAGAGAAAGAGAGGGAGAGAGGGAGGGAGAGAGGGGGAAAGAGAGAAAAAAAAAGGAAAGAAGGAAAGGAAAGGAAAAGGAAGGAGGAAGAAGGAAGGAAGGAAGGAAGGAAGGAAGGAAGGAAGGAAGGAAGGAAGGAAGGAAGATACATTAATCGATCCAGTAAGCCTCACTCACATTCCCAGTTCAACCAATCCTATATCATGTTTTTCCCATCATTAGGTCAATGATTCCTCAAAATCCTGGTAGTAAAAAAGAATGAGACTGGTCATTTTGGCGGTCTTGTGTGGTCATTCAGCTGTGATCCATGGGTACCCAGTTGCAACCTACACAGGCCTAATGGTCTACAAAACAGCCATCCAAAGGAACTAGAGTCCTGTACTTATGGAATCGAAACACACAAGTGGGTAATCATCCTAAGGAACAGTCCTTGTACATCTCACCACATCCCACAAGAAATCTGCAATGCAGCTCAGGTATCAGCTGCAGTGGCAGCCAGCAAAGGGACACAGGTTGCACAGTCACTGCTGTGTGTCTAAGTAAAAGTGGGCCCAGTGCTGACTTCCCTTCGGAGGAGAAAAATACAAACACATAAATGCACAGACAGTTCTTTCTCATGTTCCTAGAAAAACAAGTAAGGAAATAATTCCCTGCTACCCTCACCAAATCCTAAATGGAGAGGGGAAAGAGGTACGCAAATCTCCGTGTATGACGCAAGATAAAAATTTATTCCTCTCATGTCTTTCCAAGATCATAAAAAATAAGTTGGTAGCTGTCATCATGGTCTTATCCTGGACATTTAAGGATAAACATTAAACACCTTGGGATATTTTTTTCCTATTTAAAGCTAAACCCGGGTCAATTACCATCTGTGTTGAAAGTAACGTGCTCATGCGAATTCCCTGAACTTTTAAAATCCAGGGATTTGTGTATGGGCACTTGTGTTTAGATGTATGCTGGCTTTTCTTTCTTTCATTCTTCTGGTTTTGCATGAAGCTGTAAACATGTTTTAAGGAATTAAATGGTCAGTTAAAGTCTCACACATGAAAACAGCACATCTAAATGCTGGATGTAATCAGAGGAAAGTAGCATTGCTTATCAAGTTGATTTTGCAGGCTGGGATGCAAACGGAAGGAAATACAGGGTAAATTCAGATCACAGTACTAGAGCACTCAAAACTGTCAAAAAGTAGAAAGAGACCAAATGCCCCTCCAATGAAGACCAGATAGCCATCTAAAGGAACAGTATTCTGTAATAATAAAAAGCAAGGAAGAGCCGATGTGTGCTACCACACAGATGAACCTTGAAAATATGAGAAGGAAAAGAAGCCAGTCACAAAAAACACACACTGTCCAATTCCATTACATGAAATGCCAAGGGCAGTCAAATCCACAGAAAACTGATGAGTGGGCTCTTGGAACTGAGGGAGGACAGAGAGGGATGGTGGGGGATATGGGGACTGACTACTAATGGGTACAGGGCTTCTGTCCAGGAGGGTGAAAATGTTCTAAAATCCACTGTGGTGATGGCTACATAATTCTGTAAACAGACTAGAAACCACTGAATTTTAAACAGGTGAATTAGATAATATATGAGTTACAGTTCAATAAAACTAATAAAAATTAGACAACACTTTGTAGCAGTAAATGATACAGGTATCCACTTTGTGTATTAAAAAGGGCATAAAATAAATGACCATTTTTATAAGAATACACCTGGGAGAATAAAGAGGGAAGCAAAACGGGGAAAAGACCTCTTCTTCTGAGTCTAATGCCACATATGAAACATACTTTATCTCAGCCAACTGGTGCGGCCACCAAATGTCTTAACAATCTGTGGCAAAATTTCTACACCTGCTTTGGAGCCCCAGTTATGGACATACTCCTGAATCCTGGGGGAAAGCAGTTCTAGAAGAGTGAAAGAGAAGGATTTTTTAATGCATTTTATTTCAAAAGTTTCGATAGGAAAACAGAGCCAAGAAGAACAAAACAGCAAATGTGACTTTTATCAGCAAGACCTAGTTGTAAAAAAAGAGAATAACTAAACCAACATAACGTCCACAGGGTGGAAGACCTCCCTTAATGAACTCAAATGTCCATGCCAGCCACACTTTAGAAAAACGCTGCCAAGTGCTGCCCCCTTAACTAGGGTTAAAATTTTAGAAGACGATATGATTTTCCTATCAACCATGTTAGGTGCCTTGCCTCAGTTTATGAATCGTTAAAGAAAGATTTCAGTTAAATATAAAAATTCCATGAAGAAAATATTACATACAGTGCTTAGGTTATCACTCATTGGAAGAAGCTGCAGGTAAATTCATGCAATATGAGGGACTGGTATCTATCAGGATGCCTAGAGCACCAAGTAACATAAAGGAAATCTCTAAGAAATGGAAACAGGAAACAAGAAGTCACATGCCAGCAGTGCTCAGCTGCTCCACCTGACCCTAAGGATCCCAGGACTTCAGTCTTTGACCTTGCCCCATACTCTAGTCTCTCTGGATGTCTCCAAGCCAAATGCAGCAGTTCTAGGTGTCAGCTACTGACAAGTCCAAGTTCAAAAAACAAAGAAAAGAAAAGGAAGGCAGGAAGGGGAGAAGAAATGAAGGAAGGAAAGAGAGAGGGAAGGGAGAGTCAGGGAAGCAAATTAAGCACTTTCTTATATTTGGGAAATCTCTTCAAACATCCGCTGGCTGACTTCCTTCCCCTCAGCTCACAGGAACAGGGTTGGCTGCATGACTGTACTTAAACCAATCCCTAGCGCAGGGTATGAGACACAACGACTGGCTCATTCCAACCATGGTTCGCCCCTAGGACTGGGGAGGAGTGGTCATCACCCCAAATCAACCGGGAGGTAGAACAATGAACAAAGTCAGGGCTCTTCCATCACCTGACTTCCATGGAAGGTGAGCAGCCATCACAAAGGAAAGCTGGTCAGAGTGGTGAGTGATCCATACACTACCTCCTCACACGCAGGACAAATAGAGTGAGGCTGTTTAACCTTCAGCGGGGAAGGCTGTGATGAAATCTTCAAATATCTGAAGGATTATGTGAAAGAGAAGATCCCTGATTAATTTGAGGCCTTACAAACTATCTCCAATAATATATTCAGGGCAGACCTGTGAAAGGACAATAATTCGATATTCTCCTAAAGGCTGACTCACCATTTATGAGAACATAGTGTTTGGACAGAAGATTGAACTAGCTAATCTAAGTTTGGCTCTATTGAGCACGTAAGAAACTTGCCCATAACTTCCTTCCTCATCTGCCTTAACAAACCTGCCAATTCAAGTTTAAAAACTAAAGTGATGTTTGTAAATGGCAAGAAAAGAAACAACAGAAAGGTCAAACAGCCTTTTCTGGAATCTGACAATATAGTAAAGAAAATAAAGAAAATTCAGAGGTGTCTAAAGCAATTGTAAACATCACCATTTTCTTTTCATTCCTCTCATCTTCTTCATGCACAGCTCCATTCCTATCACGGGCAACTCTTCCTACAGCAGGTCTAAGTAGAAGAACAGATTGCAAATCAGGCAAGGACTCTAGTCTCAACCAGAATTTGCCAAATAAATACCAATATCTGAGAACTCCTTATGCCTTTCTTTGCCGTTACTGTAACTGCCAACAGGAGCAAGCAAAAGGAGCAACAAGGGAAGCTGCCATGAGGACCATAGTGGGGGTGGGGAGACCCTTACTTCCTCTTCTCTTCCAATTTCCATTCTGACCTATTTTTATGCAGTTAATATTGATCCTTAGGTAAATAATATGATCTCAACCCAAATTTATTTGGCTTTAGGAACACAACTTCAGTCAACTGTGAGCAAAGTTATTAAGTTTATATTCAATTACTGCAAAGTCTGAGTCAGGACATTCTCCCCAACACCACATTTGAAAATAATTTAACAAAATGTAGATGTGAAATTTACTTAGGTTGTTGCTGTGTTCCAAAACAACTCAGATTTTGAGATGTAAAAAGAAAAGGACCTGGGGGTCCCTGGGTAGCTGAGCGGTTTAGCGCCTGCCTTCAGCCCAGGGTGTGATGAGTCCCACATTGGGCTCCCTGCATGGAGCCTGCTTCTCCCTCTGCCTCTGTCTCTTCTCCCCGCCTCCCCCAGTGTGTCTCTCATGAATAAATAAATAAAATCTTTAAAAAAAAAAAAAAGAAAGAAAGAAAGAAAGAAAGAAAGAAAGAAAGAAAGAAAGAAAGAAAGGGACCTAAATTTAATTGAGAAAAGTCTTTGATCGACACTCTCCATCCTCTTAATCATTTACATCTTCATTTACACATTTGATGGCAGATATTAAACTATAGCACTACTGGCTTTAAAAGGCAAAACTTCTGGCTCTTAATGCAGCAATTGTCAGAGATGGTTTGTCTTTTCCTTTCATCCAGAGAAGAAAATCCACAGCCACCGCACTCAACTAATGTCTACAAGTGTAACCACTTCTCTCTGCTGCCTGGAGATTTTGACAGTATGATATTTGCCAAGCACCTCATATTGCTACTTACACAGAACTTTCACCAAAGACATAGACCTACTCTGTTTCCAATCGAAATTGTAAATGCTTGAGTATAAACCCATCCTGTATGTCCTTCACCTTCACCTTATTGCTCACTGCCTACAAAGAAAGTTAACAAAGTTTAAGACAAGCACCCTACTTGACTGGGCCACTGCTAAGGCCCAGGGAGGGGCTCTAACAACATTTCCATGATGCATCTCAAGTTTGCAAAAATAAGATACTTTAACCTCAACCTGTTAAGACTGTTGTCTCTTTCACTTTGATATCTACTCTATTATACTTGGGCTTATGTTGCATTTTCAGGATCTGTATAGACAGAAATTGGGTTGGGTATATATTCAATATGGATTCCGTGGAACATATTCCTGTGGTTCACTGTAGCTTTCTTGCATAGTTCCGTTATTGCTAGTTGTCTGGTAGATTTGTCTTGCTGGGTGGTGACACACAAACATCAGTAACAAACTGATTTTATGGTCATCAACTCAAAATCATTTATTTGTTTGTTTTTTGAGATTTTATTTTATTTTATTTTTTTATTGAGAGAAGGAGTGTGCAAGCAGGGAAAGGACAGAGGGAGAGAGAGAATCTCAAGAAGACTCCACACTGAGCATGGAATCCAACATAGGGCTCAAACTCATGATCCCAAGATCATGACCTGAGCTAAAATCAAGAGTTGGGCATTTAGTCAACTGAGCCACCCAGGAGCCCCTCAAAGATTATTTATGATTAGTCACAGAGCTCCAACATGAAAGAAGCTTAATAGATGCTTCCCACATTTTGGCAATAATCCTAGAAACTTACATGACACTATTAGCTATAGGCTGTGATACTAAAATAACTTCTCTAAATTTGTCAATAAGAATATAATTCCAACGGGCCATGATACATACTGAATCATCTTGGCACTCTCCATAGAATACAACTTTACAAAATTGTCAATAATATGAAGAAGCAATCCAAGAGTAAGCACCTTCCCTCAAAAAAAGTCAAGAAAAAAGTATTCTATCAGTACAATATGTGTTTTGGCTAATATAATTGTGTTTTTTTTCCAGAATTTTGTGATAATTGTGACATTTTTTTTAGTTCTGTACTTTGTAATTTCTCATGATTTCTTTCTCATTCTAAACAATCAGATCAGTGCCTGTTTTTGTATTAACTATTCTGGGGACTCCTGGGTGGCTCAGCGGTTTGGCACCTGCCTTCGGCCCAGGGCATGATCCTGGAGGGATCGAGTCCCACGTCAGGCTCCCTGCATGGAGCCTGCTTCTCTCTCTCTGCTTCTCTCTGCCTGTGTCTCTGCCTCTCTCTCTCTCTGTGTCTCTCATGAATTAAAAAAAAAAATCTTTAAAAAAAAAACAGTTCTGCATTATTTATCGAAGGACTCTCACACTGATGAAATTTCAGATCCCACAAAACCTAGAGCCATGTTTGTCTCATTCTTGAAAATGCTATCTTCCCTTGGCTTCTGGGAAATCACTCTCTCCTTGTTTTCCTCCTACCTTACTGACTACCCTTCTCAGCCTCATTTACTTGATCCTTCTCTAAACCATAGAAGTAGAGGTGCACGAAGACTGTTCTGAGCTGCCTCCTCCTTTCTGACAGTTCACTTCCTTTAGGTGACCCCATCCAATCCCACGGCTCTAAAGAGCATCTTCCAACTGTGGATGGCACCTAGATCTCCAGCTCTAACCTCTTTGTGAGGCTCTGTCTTGGTTACATAGTTGTCTACTCGGCATCCCTACAGAACATCTAACAGGAGTGTCAAACTTTCCATGGACAAAATAAAACTCCTGAGTCACTGCTCGGGATCGCTGGGTGGTGCAGCGGTTTAGCACCTGCCTTTGGCCCAGGGCGCGATCCTGGAGACCCGGGATCGAATCCCACGTCGGGTTCCCGGTGCATGGAGCCTGCTTCTCCCTCTGCCTGTGTCTCTGCCTCTCTCTCTCTCTCTCTCTCTGTGACTATCATAAATAAAATAAATAAATAAATAAATAAAAAACACCCACTGCTCGCCCAGTGGTCCCCATCTCAGGAACTGACCCACAAGGGCCATTTTTTTCAGATAAACTATGAAACTTATTTCTGTTTCACCATTAAAAGCCAGAATATAACAATTTTCACTTTCTGGAGAGTCATCTTATTCGATGACTTATTAGATACACATGAAGTGTACATCTTATTAGTACGCATGAAGCGTACTTAATACAAGGAAATCAGTTTCTTGGTACCACCAGTGAAATGGACACACTCTCATCTGTTCCCTCAAATTAAGACTTTGTCAAATTTCCCTCTAAACTTAGACCTCTCAATTCAGGGAGGTCTGAGTGAACTTTTTCCAGAAATTACAGTGAAGACACAGACCTTAACATTTGGGCCCTCCCAAGCAACATCACATTAGAAAAAAATTATTTTGCTCCCAAAGGGCCCTGTATTTGCTGGTTACTAGGCATCTGCAGCCCCTGCCACTTGCAACAGCCACTGACCATGTTCAGTGTAGAAGTCTGACATGAAAAAAATGAACCTAAAGCACAGTGACAGTTTTCTCTTCCTCTCACTCCACACATCACATTCACCAGCAAGTCTTGACAAGATACCCTCAAATTATATCCCAAATCTGTTACCTCTTTCCCTCTTCCTCCTGGCTACCATAATCCAAGCCACCATCATCTCTCACCTAGAAAACAAGAACCTCTGACTTAAAGACTCTTGGCCTTCCCCCATTCCATTTGCTACACAGCCAGGTGATTTTTTTTTTTTTTTAAGTAAATCATATTATACCACCATCCTTCTCCTTAAAATGCTCCATGGTCCCTCATTATACCTAAAATTAACTTTTTACTCTGGCCTACAAAGCTATACAAAGTCTGACTTCTTCCCATTTCTTTGGCTTTGCCTTCTAACGCCAACCCCAGAGTTCACTGACTTTCTTAGCAGTTTTCTCCACCAAATAATGTTTTCCCATTGACCTTCCTCATTTTCCCCATGCTTTGTGCTATCTTTTCCTCAGCTCTCAACCTAAATATTATCTCTTCCTGACCAACTAAAATGCCTCAGTTATTTCTTGTCACATCACCCGATTTTATTTCTCTGCATCACACTTAGACCTCTGCCAACCTGGTAGTTTTCTGTATGTTTATTCTTACTCTCTGTCTCTCCATAGAAATCTTGCATGACATTTCCACCATATCTCCACCAGCTGAAACAGTATTTCACATACCTTCTTAAGCCCTCAATACATCATTCTGAAAAATGGCATTAATGATCTCAACTACATGTGTCTATGACTCCAGGCCTGTCTCAAAAATTGTATTGTTTGGTTTGAAAAAAAAAGTGGACAAAGCTGATACCACATCTTTCTTCACATGACTACTGCTTGGAACCATATTTTTTCACTTCAGAGAGGCACTGAACCTATAATTGGCATTTGCGATCATAAATATGCTTCAGAAGCCATACGACCAGGCTCTGGAACTATGGAAAAGTGACTAAGGCACTCCTGCTCTAGAAAAAGACACGCTATTTTGTTTTTCAGGTGAGACTTATCATGTCTCTGCAAGAGGCATCAAAACTACAAAAACTTGGAGCACCTGGGTGGCTCAGTCAGTTAAGAATCTGACTCTTGATTGCAGTTCAGGCCATGATCTCAGGGTCAGGAGATTGAGCCCTGCATGGGGCTCCTTGGGGCCCGATGCTCAGCAGGGAGTCTGCCTGAGATTCTCACCCTCTGCCCCCTCCCTCACAAAATAAATAGATAAATATTTTTAAAACTACAAAAACTTACACTTAATACATTCCCATATTGCTGTTCTTTGTGGAATTCTTTCACAACCTGGTGTTTAACCATGCCTGTATAGAAGTAGCAATTGGTTTATTTTAGAAAATTTTTCCTAGGTTTTCAATGGTGCCAATGCCATAGATGTGCACAAAGCCTGCCACGATTATGCCATCTAAGGAAGTCTACGGTAAACTACAATCTCTGGCAAATGTCTTACTACACATGAAGCTTTTCTCAATCAGTATTACTGGTCCATTCCATTTGGGTAGCCGGTCATCACGACCATCTCTCTTGCTTGCCTTGCTAGAGAAGCCTTCATAAGAGCACAGCAAGAGGAACCAGATCTATAAAAACAGTATACAACTGTTTTTCCATCACTACCCTCAGGAAAACAAAAAATGCGAGAATAGGAGAGGGCATGTAGGGAAGAAAAGGAAAAGGAAAACAAAAAAGGAAGGAAGAAGAAAGAAAGGAGGGAGAGAGGAGGAAAAGGAAGAAGGAAAGAAAGCATTAAATAAGATATTCCAAAAGAAAATAGCACTAACACACAATTTCCATTATTTTCACTGTACAAACTGCAGACAAGTGAAAGGATAGCATACCTTTGCATGAAATCATCTACGGACTTTTAGGGGTGTCAGAGCCTAATTCCAGCCAGAGAACTTGGCCAGATACCAAAAACTGGAGAGGATCAAATCTGACCCAATCCTGGCTGAATCTACGGATTCTTGAAGGTCAAGTAACATTTAGCACAAAGCGACGGCCTGGCTAGAGTGGATCTGAACTACTCAGAGCAGATGTCAGTTAAAAAAAAAAAAAGAAAAGCAGAAAACAAAACAGTTGTTAATGGGAAAAGAATGACACAGATTTCTCAATAATGTCTGAGGTCATTTCTTACTAGCAGATTCCAAATGGTAGCAAACCACAAGCAACCAAAAAAAAGAAAAGAAAAAAGAAAAAAAAAGAAACATAAATTTTAAAAGATAGGTATGGAAGCACTAGTGGAAAAGCTAGCTCTATTCTAATGCCAATATATTTAGAAATAAGGCCAGTGTGATTTTATGACATAAATTGAACATTTTTCAGACCTAGAAATTTGTAACTACAGATACAGAAATAGAAGGATACCAGGGGAAAAAAGTTTGTTACATTAACTAGCTCCAAATATTTTTCAAGATTTCAAAGTAATGAAACCAAAACCTAATATATTTCTAAGATTTTTCATAATTAATACATGTTAGGGATCCCTGGGTGGCTCAGTGGTTTAGCACCTGCCTTCGGCCCAGGGAGCGATCCTGGAGTCCCCGGGTCAAGTCCCGCATCAGGCTCCCTGCATGGAGTTTGCTTCTCCCTCTGCCTGTGTCTCTGCCTCTCTCTCTCTCTCTGCCTCTCTCTCTCTGTGTCTCTCATGAATAAATAAAGTCTTTTTAAAATCAATTAATTAATTAATTAATGCAAGTTGAAGGAAATACAATCCACTCACTTTGTTCAGATGTAAATAGAGCATTATGGAAGATTTTAAACAGTAAACAATATTTTTAAGGTTTAGGGATTTTTCCCTTTATTCAAGGAGTCATATTTATAAAACCAGAAACTGATTACAAAAACAAAAGCTTATGTTTTGAAATCTTAAAAAGTACTGGTCAGCTATAAATTTTATCATCTGTAAAGTGCCATCTATAACAGAATTGTTATATATAATATGTTTTCTTTATTAACATAATTAATATAACCTAACACAATTTGTAAATACACTCATAGTATATATACTAGTCCATGAACATATTTGGGTATTATTTCTTTCATCAAGCTGATCTTTCTCTTTTTTCTCATAAACAAAATTGTCGCAATTACCTTGAGGAAGTGCAAGCTGGAACTCTCGTTATTTACATTTCAAATTGCTTCTAAATGAACTGTTTGCTTGAGCTGCGTTATTTGGCTAGGTAACCCCACATTAGCATCTGAGTCCACCAACCATTAACACCCTCTCTTTGAAACTGCCTCCACAACCAATCTCAATCTTCTTATTTTTTTTTGTTTGTTTGTTTGTTTGAATAAGCTCTATGCCCAAAGTGGGGCTTGATCTCACAACCCCTGATCCATGGGTCCCATGCTCTACCGACAGAGACAGCCTGTTGCCCCCAGCTTTAATCTCTCAACTAAGTCTGTTAATAAATCAAATTCAGTACTGGTCTGGGTGACCTTTAAATCTCATAATACATATGCAGACCGGAGCCAATTTTCTGGATCTGAGTTGCTGGTGTCCCTGCAGTATAGTCAGCCTTAGTCATACACTCCTATGAAATACGACAAGTTCCCTGGACTCTGGTACCCTCCCAACATCTTCAAAGCCTTTCCCATGGGTTTGGTTTTACAGGTAATTTGCTATAAAGGACTGGACCTACTAAATTAAGGAAATACAAGGGTTTGAGGGACTCATGATTAGAAAATATACAGTAATAAAGAGTGTGATTACATTATTAGTTATAATATTATTATTAATATATATTATTAATATGTTCACATTAATAAAATAACAGGGTCCTGTTTGGATTCAAACCACACCCATTGCAAATATAAATTGCTGAAAAGAGGTTTGCAGCAGTTGGAACACAGCTGTGGTTCCTGACAAACCTGAATAGAAATCTCAACAAGTTTTCTCATCTGCAGAATTGCGATCAGTAATTAGTCCAGAGTTGCTTCAAGGATGGATGGTGCAGTGCTTAGCACAAGCTTGACACACAGCACTTAAAACTTATTATATAGTTGTTCTTTTAAAAAAAAAATATTCTAAAAAAAATATTCTATTTATTTATTCATGAGAAACAGAGAGAGAGAGGGCGGGGGGCAGAGACACAGGCAGGGAGAAGCAGGCTCCATGCAGGGACCCCGATGTGGGACTTGATCCCGGGACTCCAGGATCACACCCTGGGCTGAAGGTGCTGCTAAACCACTGAGCCACCCGGGCTGCCCTATCTAGTTGTTCTTAGATAATATCACCTTAGCTTAAAAATTACCTCAATAAAATACAGTAGATTGAAGATGACCAGGGAAAGAGTATTAACAGTGAAAGGATGATGAAACAGAGATAGAAATAGTCCATGGTGCCTGGCCTGAAAGTGTGAGACTAGAGGAGAAGAAACAAGGTTTAAAATGTGGGAAGCCAGGATCTGGACTGTCTTCCCGTCGTCAGATGTGTGCAATTTTAAGTAAAGGCACTGATTTCCACCAATGCCTACTCAAAATGAAAGTTCTCCCCTGTCAGAATATATTTGAAAACTCAACACATGTAGTTATGAACACTGTATCCTGTTTTTTTTTTTCTTTTTTGAAGAGAAATGTATGAGATTGAATTCATCAAAATTCCTGTATTTGTGAGATGCCTGGATGGCTCAGCAGTTAAGTGTCTGCCTTCGGCCCAGGACATGATCCCAGGGTCCTGGGATCAAGTTCCACATTGGGTTCCCTGCATGGAGGTTGCTTCTCCCTCCACCTATGTCTCTGCCTCTCTCTGTGTGTCTCTCATGAATAAATAAATAAAATCTGAAAAAAAAAATCCCTGTATTTGTAAGACACAACCCAGTAATGGTATTACAAAGAGTGAAGAGGACTGTGAGCCCATGCTATAGGCATCTCAATTATCAATAATAAAACACAAATTCTGCTTAGCCATGCTAGAAGAAAAACTGACTTAACTTTCTATATTCTACAAAAATGATATTGTGTAATCACTGACAAAAAGACAAAGTATGGGAGCCAAGAAAGAGAGAAAAATATATATAAAATATAAATATTTTAATAAAAATATTTTGCTTCTCCTGGAGTTTCTGATATTAGTGATATTTGTCAGCTTTATCAAATTTGTAACTTTTGTGTTTTTTTTCCTCCAGCCAAATACTCACTATTGTATATATTTTTTTATTTATAAGGTTGTTAATGTTAGAAAGGTTAATACATTTTTCTAAACGTGGTCTGTAAAATTATATAAGTTTCAGGCCCCACAAAAATTGAATGCACTCCAGATTTTAGAATACCCTGTATATCCTGTGTACTCTCTATAGTGAGTTGTTTCAATGTCTGCTGCATCCTACAAAGAAGAAAACCATTTTTTTAAGAAAAACATTTTAAACCACTTCTAAATCACCTTTAAAAGTACTTAGATCCACTGAAAATGCTGTATAATTCACCTATATCCACTTATTCTTACCAGCATTTACATCCTCATGATCCCTACCTTCCCTCCTAGGTCACCATCTGAAGAGGAACTATGGAGAAAAACGTGCATTTTCTGCATACAATGCTGTTTAGAACCGTAGGCTGCTCTTGTAGTGTCAGTTCATTATTTATATTTGTATGTTTGCTTTTTCACTATTCTGCTCTTAAACAGAGGACTCACTGTATAGTACTCGAAACCAACACAGGGAAGAATTACAAAAGGATTGAAAGGCATAAGAAAGCCCTTGAGAAAAAAAAAAGAAAGAGGAAAGAAAGAAAGAAAGAAAGAAAGAAAGAAAGAAAGAAAGAAAGAAAGAAAGAAAGAAAGCCCTTGAGAAACTTACTAAAGCGAACATATTCAAAATGGCATTTATTGGAAGATCACAGTCTTAAATTGGTAGAAATAACCATGGAAAGAAAGT
Source organism: Canis aureus (assembly GCF_053574225.1). Classification (NCBI taxonomy): domain Eukaryota; kingdom Metazoa; phylum Chordata; class Mammalia; order Carnivora; family Canidae; genus Canis; species Canis aureus. The sequence goes on from NC_135624.1 coordinate 64,979,399, forward strand.
ACCCAAAATGTAAACAGTAGAGGTCTTTGATTTGTAGGGGTGTGAGCATTTTTTCTTCTTAGAGGTTTGAAATATCTTTTCACATTTCTAAATGCTAAATGAAATAAAGATGTGCCACAGTTATAAGAAAAAACAAGTGAAGTAAGCTTTTATCTAGTAACCTGAAATGCCCTACATTAGTGAGGGAATTTTATTAGGTTCTATTTGCTCACTGTTAGTAGTCATTATTTATAAGAAACTGTCAGAACAAAGCCAAGACTGGAGATATGTCATTTACATTTACAAGCTGAAAATCACAAAAGACAAAAACAGTAATAAAACTAATTCACTTGCAAAATAAGGAAACAAAAATCTCTTTTATTTTTATAGGTTTGGGATGTTCAGCAATCTAGTATCTAGTCAGGCAGAGAGTAATAAGAAAATTAGATATTACATGCTTCTTGAATTACTTAATACAGATTTTTGTATGTTTTAAATAGAAGTGGTTGTTTTACTTTCAGTGAAATGCAGTAGTTCTAAGCACATCACTAAAACTGAGAGATGTCAAAAGATGTTTCCACATCACCTATGAACACATATTTACTGAGAACTTACTTGGTGCTAAGAATGCTGCCCACTCCTCCCTGGTCTGCAGGACACTTCACTTCCTTTGTATCTTGAGTTGTAAGGTGACCGAGATAACCAATGGCAGGTCTCAGATAAACAGATTTCCCAGCCTCGATGTTTACCACTTTAGAATTATGAAGACTGATTCAAAGCCAACCTTTATCCTTAAAACAGAGAGCACACTTTACATCCCTCTTTCATAGTCTGACTTTTGTTCATGAAATAAACTCATTACCTCTGTTAAGCAATTATAAGAAAGGCCGGATGCTGTGACTGATCTTAAGGAGAAAGGATGCAAAGCAGAGGGTGAAAAACAACAGAGGACAGGGAGTCTCTGGCACTGACCGACTGCTTCCTTTTTCACTTCAGTGACTAACGTCTATTCCACACTGACATGAGAGCAGGGCATTTTTAAAATATTTATTTCTTTATTTTAGAGGGGGGGGGCAGAGGGGCAAAGGGAGAGAGAGTCTTCAGTAGATTCAGTGCTGAGCATGGAGCCCAATGCAGAGCTCAATCTCATGACCCATGAGATCATGACCTGAGCTGAAACCAAGAGCTGGACACTTAACTGACTGTGCCACCCATGTGCCCTGAAAGCAGGGCTTTAATTGGGTGAGTCTAATGCTAATATCTAGTAATATTTGGAGGTGGAGGTAGTCGTTCTCATAGTGATAAAGAGAAAAAAACCTGATAAATTCATTTTCTTGTTGTCAGGAGAGGAGTTTCCCAGAGCTATGTTTAAGATGATAAAAGTATAAGATATAATCATTGAAATAACAGGTTTCAAATGTCCAGTTAACACCAGCCAATCATCTCAGATCTAAATTCTCCAAATTGTAGTGTCCCCCTACTCCTTCCCTCCTTCCCTCGCTCTGAAATATGGCCACTATGCATCTAGATACTAAATGATCACAATGTCAAATAAAAACAAAGACTAAGTGCCCATGCCCTCCTTGCCTGAAAGACAGTAGCAAACAAATGTTTCCAGTCAAACACAGGAAATTGACAAAAGAATAGAAATAGGTTCCTCAAAGTGTTAAAAATAAAAATATCACATGATCCAGTAATTCCACTACTGTGTATTTACCCAAAGAAAACAAAAATACTAATTGGAAAAAGATACATGCACCCCTATGTTCATTGCAACATTATTTACAAAAGTCAAGATATGGAAGCACCCTAGGTGTCTATTGATAGATGAATGGATAAAGGAGATGTGGTATATACACACAACAGAATATTACTCAGTGATAGAAAAAGATGAGATCTTGCTATTTGTGGCAACATGGATGAATCTAAAGGGTTTTAGGCTAAGTGAAATAATTCAGAAAAAAAGACAAATATGATTTCACTAATAGGTGGAACCCAAAAAAAACAAAACAAATGAATAAAGAAACAAAAAGCAGAAACAAGAAATGGGCAGAAGACATGAACAGACATTTCCCTAAAGAAGACATAGAGATGGCCAACAGACCCATGAAAAAATGCTCAACATCACTCATCATCAGGGAAATACAAATAAAAACTACAATGAGATACCACCTCACACCAGTGAGAATGGGGAAAATTAAATCAGGAAACGACAGATGTTGACAAGGATACAGAGAAAGGGGAATCCTCTTACACTGTTGATGGGACTGCAAACTGGAGCAGCCACTCTGGAAAACAGGATGAAGTCTCCTCAAAAAGTTAAAAACAGAGCCACCCTACAACCCAACAATTGCACTAGGTATTTATTCAAAGGATTCAAACAGTGATTCAAAGGAGCACATGCACACCAATGTTTCCAGCCGCAACATCCACAATAGCCAAAATATGTAAAGAGCATAGATTTCCATCAACAGATGAATGGAAAAAAAGAAGAGAAGGGATAGATAGATAGATAGATAGATAGATAAACACACACAATGGAATATTACCCAGCCATCACAAAAGAAGGAAATCTTGCCATTTGCAATGAAGTGGACAGAACTAGCAGGTATCATGCTAAGTAAAATAAGTCAGTCAGAGAAAGACAAATATAATACGATATCATTTGTATGTGGAATTTAAGAAACAAAACAGATCAGCATAGGGTAAGAGAAGGAAAATTAAAATAAAAGGAAAATTGAGAGGGAGGAAAACCATAGGAAACGCTGAAGTCTAGGAAACAAACAGGATTGATGGAGAGGAGGTAGAGGGTAGTATGGGGTAACTGAGTGATGGGTACTAAGGAGGGCACTTAATGTAATGAGCATTGCATGTTCTATGCAACTAATAAATCACTAAATTCTACCCTGGTAACTAATAATACAGTATACGTTAGCTACATTGAAATTAAATACAAATTTTTTTTTTAAAAAAAGCAGAAATGGATCTATAAATAGAGAAAAAAAATGACAGTTGCCTGAGGGAAGGACATGGGGAGGATGGGCAAAATGGGTGAAGGGGAGTGGGAGGTACAGGCTTCCAGTTATAGGATGTCAGGGGAATAAAAGGTAGAGCACAGAGAATGTAGTCAATAGTATCGCAATAGTGTTGTACGGTGACAGATGGTAGCTACACCTGTGAGCATGGCATAACAATTAAATGTGTCCAATTACTATGCTGTACACCTGAAACCAAGGGGTTTTCAGAATAGGGATATTTTATAACTTTATTTGGGCTTAGTTTTCTTTTGGGGAATCTGAATGAGTTATGATTCAATGAATGAATGAATGAATGATGAAAACTATGAACTCTTTTTTAAAATGGTCCTATAACACATTTTTCACACTATTCCAGGATTTTCTAAGACACCCTAAAGACTTCTCCATAATTCCCAGGTTAAGATCTTCTAAAGTAAATAGTGATTATGATTTTGAATAAGTACTTTAGCGGCACCTCCAGATATCAGAAAGGGTTTCTACTGGAGGTGCTACACCATTTTAAGTAAGAGTAGAACTCAAAGTAACAAGAACCTTGAAACAGCTCTTCAATAATCTATTGAAAGCTGTGACCACAAGTGAAGTAATTTTATCAAGTTCACTTTGTTTACTGCCCATAGGACATCAATTGTCAAAAACTTCCTATGTAGAACATAGGAAGTGTTAATGAAAAATGCTAATAGAAAGCAATTTTGTATATAAAACATTTTTTGAGTTTTCAAGGTGCATACCATAAACGATTAAATGCAAAAACTCCTATTAGATGTATTAGACATGTGCTAAACCAAAATCAATTTTATTCTGATTAAGTTTGCAGTTAGGGGAAGGAAGCCTAGGATTAGGTAACAGACTGAAACCAGGAAGTAGAAACTGGTGATGATTTACTCTGTGCAGAGATACTGGAGAATGGCTTTCCTAGTGTGTAACAATACCTGGTCATCAAGAATATTTTGGATAAAATTTTAAAATTTATTTACTTAATATTTCAACTCTGAAATGGTCATACAAATCCACCTGATCAGAAAGTAAGAGACTTTAAAAAAGAAATCCTTAGGGATAAGTATAAAATTGTCAAAACCAATATGTTTAGCATAGCGTCATGATTAAGAGCCTAGGGTTTTAAACCTGGACAGACCCAAATCTGAACACTTTGTCTACTTGTAGGGAAAGTTTCACTTAACTTCTAAAAACCTCAGTTTCACCATCTGTGAAAACAGAATAATGATAAGATTAAATGAGAAAATGTATAAGAAATCCAGTGCCTTGTGCATATAAAAATCTCCAACTATACTTAATATTACTAACAGCTATCATCCTAATATCAATAAGGACACTATTATCATAGAGTTATATTATAAATATATATTATATATAATATATATAATTATATATTATTATCAGAGTTATAATATCAGTTATATTATCAGTTATATTATCAGTCAATTATAAATTATCAGATTTTAATATTTCACATTTTTAAACAGAACCAGAAATAGTTAAGTGTTAAAAGTGTTTCCTTTTTTAAAAAAACTGGTCATTAGCTGGTTTTTAACCAGATTCAGTCATCTTAAATAGTCACAGATTTCTTTTTCTGTTTATTGGAGCTGGTCAAGATGAATTTTTAAGCTATCTTGCTCCTCTGTAGAGGAACAGAGCTGAGGAGGGGATGATAAGTATGTAACATATATCATATGAGTATATATGTATTTTTTTTAATTTGAGGCAATTTCAAAAGCCGCTAGAACTTCAAAAAAATGAAAGGAAAAAAAAACAGGCTTTAAGAATGTTAAAGTTTTAGATGTTCCCACATGAAGATTAAAAAAAAAATAAAGCTTACAATAATAATTAATAAGTGTCCAAGCTCAAAGGCTTACCAATTCTTTTTTTAAAAGATTCATAATTAATAAAAAAATAATATATTAATAAAATCCATAAACATGCTACAACCATACAAAAAACAGGCCTAAAGCTGGAAAAAAAAAAGTTGTTACCTATATCTAATTTGAAAAATACTTTTAGCTATCATGTCAGGAAGAAGAATTTGACACAACTTATACTGGGTAGGGTAAAAAAAAAAAAAATCTTATTTATTTTATAAGACCAAAGGAATATTTAAACATTGAAGGCCTCAATACAAAATAATATCAATCCTTCACAAATCAAGAGATATAAAAATGTTCACAATCTCTAACTGATGTCTCCCTGTGGTAATTCATTATAAGGCCATAAGTCAAAAGCATCATGAAGCCGTGGGTGTTCAGATGTATAGTCAGCACATCGTTACCTGTAATATCAATAACCAAAAAGAAGCTAAATGGTAATAAAGCAAAGGTTAAATCAATTTGGAATATTTAATTAACATCAACAAACATGAGTTGAATGTGTTCTATATGCCAGGCACATCACTAATACATGATAGACTTGATCCCAACACAATCTAATTCTCACACATGAATTTGATGAAATATAATGAGTGGTATCTGGAAGATTGTAAAAACAGGTAAATCTTCATGACAAAAGTTAACATACAAAAACATGAAAAAGAAAATATGAAATACAATTGTTTGTATATATAACATAATATAAAAAGTTGACAGAGTGGAAAGAAATACAATCATGAGAAAAATAATTAGTAGTTAATTATAGGGTGTTCACTAACCCATTATCACCAATCTTAATTTGACAGGCTATTTGTCATGCCATCTGTTATGCAGTAAATGTCATCTTTAAACCTTTTTTTTAGTGGACAGGAGATATTTTCTTCCGTCAGTTCCATCTGTTTGCAGCGTCCCATGAAATTGACAAAACTACCCCTTCTAAAGGAGAGCCTGGTCAGCAAGAGAATTTTAAATATATTCTTAGGACAAATGATAAAAGTTCCAGGCTCATACTCTTTTAACATCTGTATTGAAACGAATCTAATTTGTCTGCTCAATCCTTCAATCATAGAATGAAACGTTTTCTTATTCCCCGATCTTTGGCTGACCTAATGATTTCATTTACTTGGACTAAGTGATGCGTTTGCTACATGCAATCTAGTTTTCACCTAACATTTTATTAAAAGGACTAAAACATTTCACCTATACAGATTGATGGACTTCCCTGTCCTGATTTAACTAGCCACATGTCGAAGGATATTATCTGGAAAACCATCATTATTTCCTTTCTTTATTTTATCCTTTATTGCTCCTTTCCTTTTCTTACTTATGTGGCCATTTAATACGCATTCATCATGCACTTGCTATATCCTGGATACTCTTCTGAGCACCGAGGGTTAAGCAGTGAATAAGAAAAAAAATCCCTGTCTTCATAGAACTCACATTGCAGTTGAGGAGATATAAGATAAAAATAAAAAAATAATTTCAGATCATAATAACTACTATGAAGAAATAACACAGGTGAGTGGTCAAAGAGAGCCAGGGAAGGGGACTTGCTGGTTTGATTCTTTGGAGAAGCAACCCTGGAGCAGCAGCCTGAACGAAGTGAGGGATTAATACAGTCACCAACCTTACAGGACTGTCAACACCTGTAACAACTTAAGCAATCTTATACATTCCTCTTGAGAAACATAAACCAGAGAGATGATTTATACTTGTTTCCTTTCTGTGCTGTTAATTCTAAAAAGTCTAGTCATAGCCCATGGCCTCTGGAACAATGTATAATCACGATGACCGACAGCCAAAGGGTAGCTAATCCCAAGCACACCAAACAAACACGAGCACATTTTACAGTATACTCGGTCCCTAGCTCTGAAATGTCCAAATTCCCATAAAGCCAAATGCCTTCATAGTTTTGGCATGTTACTTATGCTTGAGTGTTTATACCAAATGGAAAATATATTTTAATTACTTGAAGAAAAAAAATTTTTTTATCTAGACCAAAGAAAGAATAAGACAAAAGCCACAATGAAGAGCAGGGTTAATTATTCTAATGAAGTACCTTCCCACAGGTCCCCAAATCTCTAACTACACGACAGAGTGTCCATTCTCCATTCTCTACCCTGCCATTAACCAAATAGAAGCCTCACTGAAAAGGATCAAGAGCTCTGTGTTTCATCAATTTAACATCCCAGCATTAGCACCAGCCAAGCAGACACAGCCCAGCTGCCAAGACAAACAAATGGGGTTTGGCAGAAGGGGGGCTGGTTGCTGGAGACAGCCCTCCAGTCTAAACTTCTTAAGGAGTCGGTATAAACGTGCTTTTATTGAAAAGGTGCTGCTCCATCTAAAAAGCACAGATTCAGTTCAAACACTGCCACCTTTCACGGGTTATGTTGGCTTAAGGTGTGTGCAGCTCAATGACTGAGCATAACCTGCGTCACTGCTACCTGTTGCTCGCTTTTTTAATCCCCAAGCCAAAACTTTTGGAGCCACACTGAACACTGGCTGTTTTATCAAAAAGAAAATAAGAGGGAAGAAGGATGCTAGACCACAGAGCCTTTCCCTGCCTCCACCCCAACCTCATCCAAATAGAGAGTAACCGTGGGTGAATAAATGATTATAGGTCCCCTCTGTTTCTCTGGCCTGGAGGACAGATTTAAATTTAGTATGAGCTATCACCCCTTCATTCCTCTTCTTCAGTTTCTCAGCAACCAAACATTTCTGAAAGGTTAAGCTTCTTGGGAATGGTGGTGGTGGGGAGGGGTTACAGGAGGTGGTGTTCAGTTTTGAAATCTAAAAAACCTGAAAATATTCTACAGAAAATTCTAAGTTTTGAAGCATCATTTTTCTTGAAATGTCATTTTTTTTAACCTACCATTGACAGACATTTATTAAACACCTACTTACTCTTGTGCTGAACTCTAGGTAAGGTGCTAGGGATACAAAAGGGATTATGGCCTCGCTCTCCTCAAGGATCTAGCGATCTAATTCAGTCAAATACTTTTGGCAACAACTAAAAATAAAAATTACAGCATCCTGAAAGTTTGAGAGATTTGGGTTCCCAAGAATGTGCAAAAAGAATCTCTATAAAGTAATGTACCGGAATTCCATGAGCCAGTTTGGAAAGGCAGTCTCATTACTTAATGTTCAAACTGCATAACCTTCATCCTAGAAGTTTTAGACATTCATTTAAACCGCGTGTCACCAAAAGAACATTCAACTATTCACAATAATAATGAACCACCCTCACAGGAGTGGCAGGAGTATTTCATTCATCCACCCTCTAAGTATTGGGCTTCCAGATGTACCAAGCACTACCTTCAGATATATACTTCCCACTACGCTGGGAATATGATGGTAAATAAGACACGAACCGCCCCCACCCTCATCAAGTTTATAACCCAGGTGGAGAGACAGAATACTATTAAGTAAATCAATGAACAATGTTGCTCAGGCAGGGACAATTTTGATGATAAAAATTAGCCTGAGTCCTGGGAAGATTTGGGGTGAAGAGGCAAGTACTGGGAACACTGTTTTAAGAGAGGGTCGTCTAGGGAAGCTTTTCTGCAGAAACAGTACTTGAGCAAAGATCTGAAGGAACAACAGGAGCCAACCGTGTAGAAGGAGTGGCTGGCAGAGGGAGCAGCAAGAGAAAGAAATGAGCTTAATGAGTTCCAGGAAGAAAGAGAAGGCCAATGTGGCTGGAATGTAGTTACCCAGGGCGGAGTGTCAAGACTAGGGTTAGTCTCAGCCAAGGTCCAGATCATGGAAGGCCTCGTGAACCACAGAAAGGAGTTTGGATTTTATTCTGATGATGATGGGAGTCTATGGGGGTGGAAAGGTTGAACAGCAGGGGGCAGGGGGCAGCATGATCTGATTTACTTGTTTTTAAAAGCCAGTCTGGCTGCCTTCATTTATCCAAATATTTGTTAAGCATTTACTATATTCTAGATCCTGGAAATAGAGGAATGAACAAAAAAAAAAGGCAAAATCTCTACTTTCATAAAGTTTAGACATGGAGATTTGGGGGCGATTAACACAAAGCAAAGAAGTAAGTTTAATATGTCCAGTGATGAAGAATTCTACGGAGAAAAAGAGAATGAAGAGGGAGAGCAGGAAAATGGAAAGTGCTATCTCAGATGGGAGGGTTGGATCACTCCGATAGTGACAGGGATCAGGGAAAAAGCATTCCAGGCAGGCAATTGGTCCAAAGGTCCAAAAAAGGAGCATGCTTAGCTTGTGGCTGGTGATATGACCCTGGGGAGGATGTAGAAGGAGAGGTTAGAGAGGTAGCCTGTGGCAGTCATTGCTGCCTTGTAGGCCATAGTAGTTTAGATTAAATTCTGAATGACAACAAAGACCACTGGATAGTTGTGATCAGAGGAGTGATGATCTGATTGCACTGACTACTGGGTGGAGAAAAGAGGATAGGGACAAGAACAGGCTAACAGGATTTCCTGTTAGAGCAGAGGCGAGTTGAGTGGCTTAGACAGGAGGATATGGTCAGATTCTGCATATATTCTGAAGGCAAATCCAAAAGAATTTGCTGATGGACAGGATGTAAGGGTGAGAAAAAAATGAGAGCCTTGAAGGATGATTCTAACATTTTTGTCCTGGCCATGATGCTTTTTCTAGTTAGCCTCCTACCTCTCTGAATGCATCTTCATAGAGACACAGAAGACGCTCCATTTAAGTGGGTTCCATTTAATCTAGTGTTATTTGCCCAAGTTCTACCCTTGGCCATCATCTCTTCTCTGTCTATATACTCCTCCTGACCATTTATATTTATACTCATCACTTCAACCATAGCTGTATGATGATTCCCAAGTAATAGAGTGAGAAAAGGTTGTACTTTAGGGTTGGATAGACCTAGACTCAATTCCAAGTTCCATCACTTCCAGTTATAATCTTAGGTCAGATATGTGACCCCTCTGAATCTGCTTTCTCATCTTTCAATGATAGATGGTAATACCTCAAGGGGAGACTGAGACAATTAAGTACATTAAAAACCTTACTGTATCCCTGGCACACTGGAAGCACTCAAACATTATTTTAAGGTTATGTTTTCTTGTGTTTTAATCTCTATCTCCAGCTCAAAGCCCCTTCCAAAGAGCTTACTCCTCTCCTTTATTTTCCATACAGTCACCCAAACCTGAAGCCTGAGTCACCCCTAGGCTCCTTTGGCCTCTTCTTACACAGTCTTATCTCAGACTATACTACTTCTCACTGAATCTACTGCAATATCTTCTGACTTCTCCCCAGTGTGATACCAAGAACTGTCCTAAAAATACAAAATCACGTCACTCCTTATAGAAAAGTTATGAATAGCTTCCTATCATTTAGACAAGATTTAAACATAAAAAAGTGGTCTCAAGAAACACTGGTGTCAGCCCCATTGTAGATCTCCAACTTATTCCCCTGCATTATTCCATTTTCACTCTATATTTTTATAATTTAAAAGAGTCAAACAATCCTAAAATTTGTATGGAATCACAAAAGACTCTGAATAGCCAAAGCAGTCTTGAAAAAGAAAAGTACACCTGGAGGCATTACAATTACAGACTTCAAGTTACATTATAAATCTCTAGTGATCAAGACAGTGTGGCTGACACAAAAACAGACATAGATGAATGGAACAAAATAGAGAACCCAGAAATGAACCCATAACTGTAAGGTCAACTGATCTTTATCAAAGCAGGAAAGAATATTCAATGGAAAAAAGACAGTCTCTTCAACAAATGGTGTTGGGAAAACTGGACAGCAACATGCAAAAGAAAGAAACTAGACCACTTTCTCACACCAAACACAAGAATAAATCCTGGAAGAAAAAAAAAATTCCAAACAGATGAAAGACCTAGATGTAAGACAGGAAACCACCAAAATCCTAGAGGAGAACACAGCAGTAACCCCTCTGACATCAACTGTAGCAATTTGTTAGATAGGTCTCTTGAGGCAAGGGAAACAAAAGCAAAAATGAACTACTGGGACTTCATCAAAACAAGGGTTCTGCACAGTGAAGGAAACAATCCATAAAACTAAAAGGCAACTTTGGAATGGGAGAAGACATTTATAAATGATATGTCTGTCAAAAGGTTAGCATCCAAAATACACAAAGAACTTCTCAAACTCAACACCCTAAAAATAAATAGTCCAGTTAAATGGGCAGAAGACATGAATGGACATTTTTATAAAGACAACATCCAGAAGGCTAACAGACACATGAAAAGATGCTCAACATCACTCAACATCAGGGAAATAGAAATCAAAACTACAATGATCACACCAGTCAGAATGGCTCAAATTAACAACACAGGAAACAACAGAAGTTGGCAAGGATGTGGAGAAAGGGAACCCTCTTACACTGTTGGTGGGAATGCAAGCTGGTATGGCCACTTTGGAAAACAGTGTGGAGGTTTCTCAAAAAGCTAAAAAAAAAAAAAAAAAAAAGCTAAAAATAGAACTCCCCTATGACCCAGCAATTGCACTACTAGGTACTTACCCAAAGAATATAAAAATACTAATTCAAAGGATGCATGACCCTCAATGTTTATGGCAATATTATCTACAATAGCCAATATAGAGAAAGAGCCCAAATGTCCATTGACGAATGGATAAAGATGTGGTTTATATACAATGGGTTATTATTTCTCAGCCATAAAAAAAAGAATGAAATCTTGCCATTTGCAATGACATGGATAGAGCTAGAGAATATTATACTAAGAGAAATAAGTCAGAGAACGATAAATACCATATGATTTCACTCATGGAATTTAAGAACAAAACATGAAAACATGAACATATTAAAAGAGAGAGAGAGAGAGAGAGAGAGAGAGAGAGATGGAGATTGAGAGAGGCAAACCAGGAAACAGACTCTTAATTATAGAGAACAAACTAAGGGTTTCTGGAGGGGAGATGGGCGGAGTGGGGTTACATGGGGGATGGATTAAGGAAGGCTCTAGTAGTGATGAACATTGGGTGTTGTAAAATTATTAAACAAAAAATCAAAAAGTAAAGAAAAAAAAAGTCACACTGTCCTCTTCCACCGTGGTACATCCCATGCTATTTCTTCTGCTTAAAATATGTTCCTTCTTCCTAGCTCCCCAAATTCTACACCTATTAGCCCTTTAAGTCCAAGCCTTACCTCCTCTGAAGCATATCCATGCACTATATCCCAGTTAAGCTTGGTAACCCTTTGGGTGATGCCACAGTAGCAAGTGGGCATCACTTTACTACTGCCCTTACTACCTCTCATTGGAATGGTTTGCTCTCTTGTCCAGTGCCCCCACTAGACTACCATCCTTGAAGACAGGACAGCTAAGGATTCATCTTTGTATCCTCAATGCCTACCACAACACAGTAACCCTATAGTCCAATTACATATTAATGTTCAAAAAGATTAAGACATATCCCAACATCACATGACCTGTATTACCAGAGCAAATGAGATTATGAACCTTGGCCCATTGGCTCCAACAGCCATAACTTCTCAAAATTAGAATCATGTAAAGATATATTATTTTAGTAAACCTTCAAAGATTTTCAAAATTTGAAAAAAATCTACATAGATCTCAAGAAAAGTCTTCATTGTATCTATAGTCAAATGATAACTATTGTCAACCCTCTCATTTACAAACTAGAACTCAACAACAACAAAATATGCATGATATACAGAGTAAGAATTTGGCTGGCAAAGTTTCACAATTATCCTGGTTATGATGCTTATGGAATTTCTAATTATTTTCACAGTAATCATCACCCAGAGTTTATAGGAGTCTTGAAGAACAATAAATCAGGACAATAGCCAAAAATTCTTTTCAAATAAAAATATTTTAGTGGCAGACGTTATGTAATTTTTTCACAGTTCACAGTTTTCATTTTTTAAAGTGCTTCATAATTTTACCATAAATTACCCACATGGCAATTACATAAATGAGGAACTAGATATATTATTTATTTTAAGGGACCCTCCATGCCTAGCCATATGTAAATGATACATCTGAAATTAAAATGCTAATTAATAAAAACATTATCTAAACACAGAAAGTTATGTAATACTTTTCTTTAAGGTTTAAATAATGTCTTAGGAAAATCGTATCACTTCTTTCAGACACCACAGCATTAAACAGATCATAACAATGTTAAATTAAGAAGCTTAAATTTCATATGTATTAAAATAAAAAAGCAAACAAACTTGAGACTAGAATTTGAATCTTCCTGGCTTGGTTTACTGCTAATTTTGCCAATCCACTTGACGTGATCCTCCCCTCTTCAAATGCCAGTCACAGTTTTGAGTTAAACTACACATCATTTATTTTTTGTATTTAGGGAGTAAAAGCAATCTGCTAGATTTTGGTAAGAAGATAGCATAGCATCTTTCCTCCTAGGAATAATCATTAGATAAATGTTTAGCGGTTTCCATGTATAATTTCCTACAGGACATACAAATAAATCCTATCGATCATTCAATCATTATCTACCTAACAAATTAGCACTCTTGCCCCCCCTAGTGGAGGAATGAATACAAAATTGTGTTTGTTTTACTCAGGAAGGTAAAAATTAAGCCTGAAGTGTAGGTATGTATATTTAGAAATATGCTTATAAGGCAGATATACTAACAATGGACCAGTCAACAGTGAAGTCCAACGGGCTTATGAATACTTATATGAAGATCGCCATACTGGAGTGAAAAGGCGATGCTTTGAATTCCAAGTGCAACCTACAGGAGCAATGTAGTCTCAGGCTAGTTTTTTAACATCTGAGGCTCCTCTTCACCATCTCCAAAATGAGGCTGATAATAGTGACTTCATAAATTTGTTATGAGAACTGAAAAGCAATATATGTGAAGTGCCTTGCACAGTGCCTGGCACACACACAGCAGACCTTTAATAAAATCCACTTCCTTCCCTTCTTGCAGCATCACCCGTCACATCTCAATGGCTGCCATCCACAGGTCTCTCGGCCTGCCCCTCCCAAGCATTCTCCCTGCGGGCTGTCTTTTCTGAGATACTCTTGCTTGGAGACTTCTAATTTGTGTACAAGATGAGAAGGGCAAGTTGGGAAGGGCTCATGCTCTATATCATTTTAGTCCATGCAGAAGATACTGGTTCTCTTGCTGGTTTCACTCTGATCTTTCATATTCTAGCCTTTTCAGCATATCCCCTGACTTATTTTATAGACAAAATGGATTAGCTACACTGTCTTGGTTTCTGACTTTGTTTGCTACATTTTCTCATGGGTATAATTAATTACCAAGCCTGTTTGTTTAGAAATTCCTTACATTTCAAATTAAATAATAATACTAATAATTGTTTAACAATATACCTATTCTCTTATATATCCACAACTTAGAGCAGTGGTTCTCAAAGGCTGGTCCATGAACCCCTGGAGATCCGGAGACCCATTCTCTTAAAGGTGTTCTGCAAGGTCAAGACTATTCTCATTACAATATGCTGATGTTTTTGTCTTTTTTTTTTTACTGTATTGGTATTTGCACTACCAGTGCAAAAGCAATGGTGAGTGAAATTTCTGGCATCTTAGCATGAATGTAGGCAATGGCACCAAACTCCACTAATAGTCACTATATTCTTTACTACCACATACTTACAGTAATAATAATAATTTTTTAAAGCCAGCTGAACTTAACGGTGTCCTGATAAAGCAGTAAGAGTTGATTTTATTAAATATTTAGCCTTAAGTACAAAATTCTTAATAGTCTGAGACATAAACAGGAAGGGCACAACCATACCACACTTGTATTGCATACCAGAACATTAGAAATATCTCAAGGAAGATCACTTATGCAATTGTTTGAAGTGTGACCTGAACTAGCCACTTTTTTCATGGAACATAACTTTCACTTAAAATAACAACTTACATAAATTACAGTTATTCAAACTTGGATATTTGGCAAACATCTTGAAAGCGAATAAAGTGAGCCTGCCTCTTCAAGGAAAACAATGGACTGGACTTGTTGCCAATGATAAACTTGAGGCTTTCAAGTGAAAATGCGAATTTTAGAATGTTTTTATCTGCCACTGTGAGCTTGCGGCCCCCCAACACTGAAAGACTGTTTCTGAATTGATCTGTGAATATATAAATAAATATCAATATTGTAGTATCTCATAACTAAGTGAACCAGTATGTTCCAAACAAAACTGCAAAATCGTGAACAGCTAAGTGATCCACTGAAAGTGCAACAAGGATTTTAATATAACAGAGTACAAAAATATTTGATATGGTTTCAGATTTCACATTGCAACTAACCTTTTAAAATGCTACCATTTGTTGAGTTATACTTAGGATAAAAGAATATCCTCAATTTTCTGAAAAGGCTATTAAAACACTTCTTTCTTTTCTAACTGCATATCTTTGTAAGAACAAATTTTCATTTATGTCAACCAAAACAGCATTTTAAAATGCAAAAGCAGATATAAAAACCTAGCAATCTTCTATTAGGACAGATACTAAAGAGATTTGAACAAATGAAAAGCAATGCCACTCTTCTCTCCATTTGTTTTCTGTCTTTGAAAATAAAGCTATATTTGTAAAAAGTTATTTATGTTATAGTAGCTTTATTCTTGTCATTTTAAATAAATTAATCAGTCTCTTAACATTTTCTCAGCTTTAATTTCTAATATGGCAAATGCAGATAAACACAATGTACATAAACAAAGTCTCTGAGGTTTTCAATAATTTTTCAAAGTGTAAGAGTTCCAAGATAAAATATTTGAGAACCACTGGCTAGAGAAACCAAGATTCCCCACTCACCCACTACAGAGGGCTACCAGGAGAGATCACTTTTCCCTGTAGTTTGAAGCTAGAAGGTCAAAAACTATGCAACATAAAGCAGATACTTAAAAGTCCTAAAATAAATATATGGAAGACCTAGAAATGAGAACTGAGTTGCAGAAAGTGATAGTATGTCATCACATCTGGAAATCTTGGTACAGGAAAAAATGAGATGAGGCTCGACAACATAAATGACAAAGAGGAGAAATAATGGTTTTATAAATAGTCTGATATGTATGCATTCTCAATTCCATTACATGTCTTGTTTTTTGTCAAGGCCAAAATTTTATGCCCCATAGGAGAAAAGACGCCTATAAAAAACAAACTACATACTGACCATTTTTCTTCTGAAAATAAAATGTTATCCTCCGTTATAGCAGAACACCTGCCAAATACAGAAAGCTCCCTCGTGAAATCTCCTTAACACGTAAAGCAATTCATTGTAGGTTTATACAGTGTGTTAAGGAAATATCAACAGTGCTCTTAAACATAAAAGCTACTCATAAGTTTCTTCTTCCATGAAAAGCAGTTTGTTTTCTTACTGTTTTCACCAAAACAGACTAATTAACCTAGTAGTTCATGTTATAAATTCCTTCCAAGTTAAGACTTTACCAATATTATCTTGTGCCTTCCCCAATATATATTTGAAGAAAGGTATTAAGATTGGATTCCATTCAAGGAGAGTATTGCTTCATTTTGCAGTTCTACCGAACCCCCCAAGGTATCACAGAAAAATCAAAGTTGTGCTACCAAGTGCTCTCCTGAGAATAACTACTGCCTCACATAAAATAGTCAAGACGAGGGGTAAGAGTAATTCTTTATTCATAAATAGTCCACACTGATAGCTGCAGAATGACTTACATGCTTCAGGAAACTGGCTAGTGATTTGTTTCATATTAAAACCTTGATCAATCTGAGGTACCACAGACTTTGTTGTAATATTTGATGATCATGAATATGGGTTAGGAAAAAATTCATCTAAAATTTAGCATAAAGTACAGCGAAACAAAATCTGTCATTTACAACAAAGGTAACTTGGTACTCCATCTCCAAACCTCTAAGAAGAATTAAATGTCACTATTAGCAAATAAATGATAAACTTATGCAGAGCCTCGCTATTCAACATGTATACTCAAAGTAACAGATCCTAGAGATCTTGTTAAAAAAGCAGATTATAGACTTCCACATTCAGGAAGATAGGGTAGACATACTGCTACTCCACCTAGGAATTCTCTCCATGAAGTACAACTGAATACCCTAGACATTATCTACACAACAAACAAGACTGTAAAGACAGAGACAAAAGAAACTGGCTAGAGACCTCAGGATCCATGGGGAGATGTCAGGCTTTCATTTTGCCTCATATACTCCAGACTTTGAGTAGAAAAGCTGGCAAGTTGTAAAAAATAGGTACAGACAAAAAAACAAAAGCCCCAACAAGACACTGCTTCTTCAGCCAAAGGACCAGGAGAAAGTCAACCTCAGAAGACAGAAAATCTTATATAATGACAGCACTACTCCAGCCAAATACCACAGGAAAAAACTGTGGCCCCACACATACCCACACTAACACAGGCCAAGTAAAGAGCCTGGACTTCCCTTCTTTCAATGCTACAATGAGTCACCACAACATTCCAGCTGATGTGTGAGAAAAAGCCAAGTGAGGAGCTAGGACTTTCACCTCCACTAGTCAGTAACCAGCCCCTCCCCAGGCCCCTGTGTTACCAGTGGGGATCACATGGGAAGCCCAAACTCCCACCTTCTACCCAGAAGAATGAAGCATTCTTCCCTCTACCCACACAACCAAACTATATGCTGACTCAAGCTGTCTATAAACTTACTTCAAATATAACAATATATGCAAGTTGAAAGCAAAAAAAAAAAAAAAAAAGCATGATGCTTACATGCTTATATCATGTAAGCATCAATCAAAGGAAATTAGGAGTGGCCGTATTAATATCCAATAAAGTAGACCTCAGAACAAAGAAAGTTACCAGACACAGAAAGGGATATTATATAATGATAAAATCATCAATCCATCGAGAAAATGTAGCCATCTTACATATATGCAACAAATAACGGCACTGTGGAATATGTTACGCAAAACTGATTATAATTGAAAGGAGAAATAGACAAATCCACAATTGGAGTTGCCACCTTCAATACACCTCTTGCAAGAACTGACAAAACAGCTACAATAAAATCAGCAAAGATATAATAGAACTCAACAACACCATCAACCAACAGGATTTAATCAATATTTATACAGCATTCCACCCAAGAACAGCAAAATATACATACTTTCAAGAGCCACAGGATATATACAAGATAAATCATATTCTGGTCCAAAAAAAAAAAAAAAAAACTCAGTGAATTTAAAATAATTGAAATCAGACTGTGTGGTGTGTTTTCTGACTACAATGAAATAAAACCATAAATAACAGGAATATCACCCAAACACTTAGAAGCCAAACAATTACTATAAATAATCCATGAGTCAGGGTGCCTGAGTGGTTCAGTCGGTTTAGCATCTGCCGTGGGCTCAGGTCATGATCCCAGGATCCTGGGATCAAGCCCCAGCCCCATGTTAGGCTCTCTGCTCAGCGGGGGATCTGCTTCTCCCTCAGCCTCTGCCACTCCCCACCTCCCACACCGGCCTGTACACTCTCTCTGTCCGTCTCTCTCATTTACACTCTCTCTCTAAATCTTTAAATTAAAAAATATATATATCCATGAATCAAGGAGAAAATCTCAAGGGCAATTTAAAAAAATACATTGCACTGGGGGGATCCCTGGGTGGCTCAGCGGTTAAGCTCCAGCCTTCGGCCCAGGGCATGATCCTGGAGTCCCAGGATCAAGTCCCATATCAGGCTCCCTGCGTGGAGCCTGCTTCTCCCTCTGCCTGTGTCTATGCCTCTCTCTCTCTGTCTCTCTAATGAATAAATAAATAAAATCTGTAAAAAAAAAAAAAAATACATTGAACTGAATGAATATGCAACATATCAAAATTTGTGGGACTCAGCCAAAGCAGGACAAAGAGGGAAATTTATAGCATGAAATAAACATATTAGAAAAGAGGAAAAGTCTCAAATCAATAATCTAGGCTCCTACCTAAAGAAATTAGAAAAAAGACAAGTAAAATAAGCCCAAAGCATGTAGACTGAAGGAAATAATAAAGAGTAGAAATCCATGAAATGAACAGAGAAAAACAACAGGAAAAATCAATGAAATAACGAGTTCGTTCTTTGAAAACATCAATGAAATTGACAAGTCTCTAGAAAGACTGAAAATGAAAAAAAGAGAAGACACAAATTACTAATATCAGAAATGGAATAAGACACTACAGACATCAAAAGATAATAAAGGAATACAATGAACTCCATAAACATAGATTTGACAATGTACACAAAATAAACTTTCTCAAAAAACATAAATTACAAGTCATCCAATGTGAAAGACATCATTTAAGTGGTCTTATAACTATTAAGGCAATTAAATTCATAACTTTAAAATACACACACACACACACACACACACACAGGAATCTATAAGGCCTAGAAAGTTTTACTGAAGAATTCCTCAAAATGGTTAAAGAGGAATTAATACCAATTTCACACAATCTCTTCCAAAAGACAAAAGCATCTGCCGTGGGCTATGCTTCAGTTCATTTATGAAGCTAATTACTCTGATACCAAAGCCAGACAAAGTTAAAAAATTAAAAAAAAACAACCTCCATATCAGTCAGCATCTTTGTGAATATTGATACAAACATTCTTAACAGAATATTAGCAAACAGGATTTAACAATATAGCAATATAAGAAATTATACAACATGAGGGATCCCTGGGTGGCTCAGCGGTTTAGTGCCTGCCTTTGGCCCATGGTGTGATCCTAGGGTCCTGGGATCAAGTCCCACATCAGGCTTCTGCATGGAGCCTGCTTCTCCCTCTGCCTGTGTCTCTGCCTCTCTCTCTGTGTGTCTCTCATAAATAAATAAATAAAACCTTTTTAAAAAATTATACAACATGAACTAAAGAGGTTTATTCCAGGGATGCAAGGCTGGTTCAATATTTGAAAATTTATCAACTACTAAAATCCTCCACATTAACAGGACAAAAAAGAAAAATCACATGATCCTATCAGTTGAGGCAAAAAATTCAACACCTATTTATGATAAAAATGATTAGAAAAATAGGAACAGAAGGGAACTTCCTCAATTTGATAAACAGTATCTTCAAAAAACCTATAAATCACATTATACTTAATGGTAAAATATACTTAATAGTAAAATTGTAACATATTTAATGGTAATGGCTTTTCCTTTAAGATTAAGAACAAGGTGGGGCCCGGTGGCTGGCGCAGCAGTTTAGCGCTGTCTTTAGCCCAGGGCCTCATCCCAGAGACCTGGGATCGAGTCCCACATCGGGCTCCCTGCATGGAGCCTGCTTCTCCCTCTGCCTCTGTCTCTGCCTCTCTCTCTCTCTCTCTCATGAATAAATAAATAAAATCTTTTAAAAAAATTAAAAAAAGATTAAGAACAAGGCAAAGATGTCTGTTCTCAGCACTCTTATTTATTAATACAGTTCAAAAAGAGGACATAAAAGACATGCAAATTGTAAAGGAAGAAATAAAACTGCCCCTAATTCCAGATGATATGGTTGTCTATGTAGAAAAACTCAAGGAATCTATAAAAAAATTCAGAAGTAACATGCAAGTTTAGCAAGGTAACATGGTACAAAATACACATGCAAAAATCAATTATATTTTTATAAAAGCAATGAATGTGTAGACACTAAAATTTAAAAAAAAAACATACAATACCATTTACAACCACCCACTGAGGAGGAAAAAAAAGATAAAATACTAGTAGGTGTAAATCTAAGAAAATATGTACAGGACGTGTATGCTGAAAACTACATAATACTGATGAAATAAATTTCTAAAAATCTAAATAAATGGAAAGACACACTTTGATCATAGATTGAAGATTCAACATAGTAAAGATGGCAATTTCCTACAAATTTTTATATACTTCAATATAATTCCTAACAAAATCCAAGCAACAGGGCACCTGGCTCAGTCAGTTAAGCATCAGAATCTTGATTTCCGCTCAGGTCATGATCTCATATTGGTGAGATTGAGCCCCAAATTGGGCTCTACACTCAGCAGGGAATCTGCTTGGGATTCTCTCCCTCCACTCGCCCCTTCCTCATGCACTTTCTCTCTCTCTCTCTCTCTCTCTCTAAATTAAATATACAAATCTTCAAAAAAAATGCAAATATACAAATCTTCAAAAAAAAAATCCAAACAACATTTTTTTTTATAGAAATAGATGTGATTACTTTAAATTCTATACAGAAAGGCAGGCTTCTGTTCCTATTTTTTTTAATTATGTGTCACAAACTATTTAAGACACAGGATCATCCTTTAAAAGATAATGAAAAAGTATACACTACCTGAAATATTAATTTTTTTATAAAGCCAATAAACAAAATTTTAAAGGGAAGAATGGTATGAGAACCTTCCTCCTCTCTCCCTCTGCAAATAAACCATTAAATACATTGAGTAACATTATACTGTCATTTTTATCATAACAATATAAACAATTTCCATCATCATCCTGAATATTACTTTATAAAGATATATACTTTAAAAGGCTTTCAAAATATTTTTCAACCCAGCATTTGAGAATAAAGCATTAAGAGTTTTGTATACAGTAACACATTCAATGTGATAAGTGTATGAATTTACAACCATACATTATATATATATATATATATATATATATATATATATATATATATATATATATATAAACAAACTTGGCCAGAAGTTAAGGCTACAAAGTTGTCCAAGAAATTATGCTTGTCAAAACAATTACAAAATTAAAATCACACATAATGTGGGTAGCTGAAACTATTTTGCAAAAAATAATAAAGTGGGAGAAACCTGTCTAAATAGATTAGTATGCAGACTAAAGCTCCAAAAATTTCTAGGACACAAAGTATTTTGAGTTTGTCAAGGATTTCTTAAATAAGACACCAAAAGCATAAATATAAAAGAAAATATCAATAAAACATACAGCAAGATGAAAAACTTCTGCTCTTTTGAAAAAACTAAGTAAATGAAAAGGCTATCTACAGACAGAAGAAAATGCAATATTTGTATCCAGAATATAAAATATTTCTTAAATTCAAAAAGACCTCTTTTTTTAAAACTGGCATTAAGATTTGCAGTCAAATCATATTAGAAGATATATAATGACAAGTACACTTATGGATTAAATCCTCAGCATCATCACAGTCATTACAGCAATAAAAATAATCAAAAGCTTAATGAGGGGCAGCCCCGGTGGCTTAGCGGCTTAGCACCGCCTTCTGCCCAGGGCATGATCCTGGAGACCAGGGATCGAGTCCCACGTTGGGCTCCCTGCATGGAGCCTGCTTCTCCCTCTGCCTGTGTCTCTCTCTTCTCTCTGTCTCTCTCACTCTGTGTGTGTGTGTGTGTGTGTGTGTATGTGTAATAAATAAATTAAAAATCTTAAAAAAAAAAAAACTTAATGAGATATCCCTATACACTCACAAGAATAGCTAAAATTTAAAAGATTGACATTACCTAATGTTGGCAAGGATGTAGAGGAACTGGAACTCTCTTACTTTGCTATGAGCAAAGAAAAGTGGTGAAGCCAGCTCATAAAATGGTTTGGCGGTTTTTTATGATGTTAGATATACACTTATTAGATGATCCAATAATTTTATTCCTAAATATTTACTTAACTGAAAAGAAAACCTGTCTATACAAAGACTTCTACCCTAACGTCCACAGCAGCCTTATTTGTAATAGCCAAAAAATTCAAAGAATCTAAATGTCTTTTAAGTGGTGAATGGATAAACAAATTTTGATGTATCTATACAGTGGAATAGTATTCTGCAGTAAAAATACACAAATTATGGATTCAGGAATAGCCTGGCTGAATCTCAAGATGATAATTGAAAGAACCCAAACTCACACGCACAAAATATCTAGTATGATTTCATTTGTATAAAATTCTAGAAGAGGCAAAATTATAGCAAAAAAAAAAAAAAAACAGGTCAGTGGTTGCTGGAGGTGGAAGAAGAGTACTGACGGTTAACATGAGGAAACATTTTCTCTATCATGACTGTGGTGATGGCTCCATGATTACATAACACTGTCAGCATTTAGTTTTAGTTTCATTTCTGTTTGTGGTAAGCCTCTCCCTCTCTCATTTCTCTTCTTCTCAGAAGAATAACAGTCCCTTAACAATGAATTCCAGGAAGCACACCCTTCATGTGTCTCCAAGGTAGACATAGAACACATTTGCTTAACCCTGATGTCAGGCACAGAACAAATTTGTTGCTAACAGTGGTTTTCAGAGAGGTTTACAATACCTAAAGCATCCACCTCACTGAACGAGAATATAATGATTTGCACAAAAGGGGAGGGGACAGGGATACCCAAATCCCATTAATACAGCATTTATCTGCCACTTTCCTATTCTAAAATAACCTAGGCTCCTTCTCCCCTTCCACATCCAGTCTAAACCAATCCTATTCTCCTCCCTTAAACACACTGGAATTACAGTAATGTGTAAGAAAGAAAAGCAAAAGAATAAATATTTTTTTTAAGAATAAATCTTTAGAAACCTAACACTAAATCACTAAATTATAATGCATGTTATTATATACAAGGGTACTAGCCTTGTTTTCCCTTCTGTGTGAAATTCTTGCAGTGATGTCCTAAAAGCTATCCTTTCTAAAGAATGTACGCATATTAAAAATTATACATACATGTAATTTTTTCAATATCATTCATTAAACAAACAACTACCTTTACCTTTTCAAAACTCAAAAGACAGACCCTCTGTCCTACCAGAATACTGCCTGAGTAGGACAGGCTTAAAGCAGAAGAACAAAAGACAGATGAGTGTGTCTGAATCTCATTAAGGCACAGATGGAGTTACATTTGAGTCACTGCATCTGCTCTACATTCCTACACCAGACCAGAGATGAGTCCAGGAAAATTCAATTCCCTTGAATTTCTATACTTACCTTAGCAGAAATGAGGTGGATCTCCAAGGCTCCTCACACAAATCTGTAAGGCCCACAAATTGTATTAGGAAAAGCTAGGACTTGCTGCTGATGGTGAAGATATCACCATTCCTATAATGGCACAAAGCGTGCAAAAAGTGGTGGCGAGGGTTATTGCTATTATTCTGATTACAGCTCTGCTTGAAGGTGGGCATCTAAAAGATGCTCAAGCAACAAAAGAGAGCCGAATGGCTGCTAGAGAATCAATTTCTAAAAGTAGAAGGCCTCTCAAATTCTCTTCAGCTTGAAAAATGCTAGATTATAAATGTCATTTCCTTCCAATTCTTTCTCCTTCTTTTATCTATTTCCCACATAACAAAAATTTTTTTAAAAAACTGAGTATCTGCATGGGATTGGAATGCTCAAAGACTTCCTGAAAGTACTTTGTAAAATGTTAAGTTAGATGAAATGGGTTAAAAAGAGAAATGTACATGTTATACTTCTGATTATTTCTGCAGCCACCAGGTTTTCATTAAGCCTCAGGCATGCGGGTTTGTGATTATTTTCATGACAACAAACACTAAAACCGGGGAACAAGATCTGTAGTTTAAAAAAATGCAGTCTTCTAGAATTTCTCCACATCATCCAATACACTGCTGTTGCAGATTTTGTTTCCAAATCTGTTATTCTATTCCTTGAACCTCTACAGATATGTTGATTACAGTAATTCTTTCACAAAGGGCTTACACTAAAAATTTTCTGTAGTTTAGAGTCCCTTATCAAGTAGTGATTTCAGATCTGATATAAATCTTAAAAACTTGAGCAGATCAGGGATTATAGATAATAAATCAATTTTATGTGTATTCTATTATGAAATATTAGTACCTTTTTGCCTGAATCACCTTCAAACATAATTATTTGTGTTCTGGTTTAACAGGTTATTGATTTTGTTAAAGATCATTGGGGAAATATGTTCACAATAAAATCATTCAAGGAATATCTTTCTGCTAATTCTCTTCCTTACTTTCCCTTTTTTAAGTTACTCTAATATTTAACCTCTAATTTTTCTTTTCTTTTCTCTCTGGAGATATATTTGCTAATTCTGACCAAATTTACACTTTTTAATATTTTCTAAAATTCTAACAGAAGCAACAACTATATATCTACCTTCATGAAAGCACTGTATATGTAAGAGATTTACACGCTATCTAATTTAAGCCAGATGAAAAACACCCTAGAGTAAATATTATTTCTACTTTATAACTGAGGAAACTATGACCTACAGAAATCAATTAAATTTTCCCAATGTAACAAAGTTTCTAGATGGCAAAGCCAGGCTTTACCCAGTTCTAATTTACCTCAAAACGTAATACTTACCTTCATCATCATGGTAGGTATTGAAACCTACCAAGTTAAACTACCACATTTTGATATTCATACACTCTACTTATATATCTGCTTAGTCCAGTACAGAGATGCCTATCTAGCTACCATTTGTAAATAATATGTTTTGAATTCACATGTTCTATGTCTATTTCATAAAGACAACTAACAATCTAGCTCTCCAACAAGTCTCTGCAGCATGAACCTCTTCTAATACTAATCTGTAGCCTCTTCTAGTACTAATAAACACAGGGCTTTGGGCATGTATTTTTTTAGAGAGCATCAAGAGGACCAAAGTGAAGAAAAACTAAATTTTCAAATAGGCAGATATCTGATACCAAAAGGCTGAATCAAAAGTAGGAGGGAAAAAAGTCTCTTTTCTGAAATACCAGATGGAAGAAAGAGTTTAAGAACAAAGAGTGTCAAGTTCATAATTTGAGGGAAGAATCTAGACATCTGATGGTCGATGTGCTGCTTAGAATTGCTGGTGTGCCAGCTTGGATGGAATGCTTTGCCCCTACTCTGATGCTTTTCACGTCTCATGTGCTCTATCACATCCTTATTCCCCTTCAGCATCATTAGCTTAAAAAGGTGGGAGGGAGGAACAGAGCCTTGTAAATAATAAATGCTCAATAAGTTACCGATTGTCCGTTGGCTAGATTTAATGAAAACTATACTCATCCTTATCTGGATCTAAGAGCTTATTTTAGGGAAGATCACATCTACACTCACCACTTTTATTTTATAGATGAGAATTAAAAAAAAAAAATGATACTGAGGGGTTGAAATTTTCCCAAAGTCACAAAAGAGGAAGCAAAGTACCTACTCTAAGCCAGATAGAGGTTGGTCTAGAGGCTTGAAGTTCTTTATAAAAGGTATGTCAACTCTAAGATTATCTTTTTCACACAAAAAATGATTCATTGTAAATATGTACATTAACAGATTTATATTGGCTCAATGTTCAGAAAAGCAAACAGCAGACAGTAAAGGAAGGGAAAAAGCTAACATGGATTTTCTTCTTCCTTAAGAAGGAAAAAAGGATAGTGGTGCAAAAATAGGTCGCTACACTAGTGGTTAAGATCTATAAAGAACTTATCAAACTCCACACCAAAAAAACAAATAATCCAGCCAAGAAATGGGCAGAAGACATGAGCAGACATATCTCCAAAGAAGACCTACAAATGGCTAACAGACACATGAAAAAATGCTCAACACCACTTGTCATCAGGGAAATACAAATCAAAACCACAATGAGATACCACCTCACACCAGTCAGAATGGCTAAAACTAACAAGACAAGAAACAACAAATGTTGGCGAGGATGTGGAGAAAGCTAAACCCTCTTGCACTGTTGGTGGGAATGCAAGCTAATACAGCCACTCTGGAAAATAGCGTGGAGGTTCCATAAGAAGTTAAGAATAGAGCTACCCTATGACCGAACAATCACTACTAGGGATTTACCCCAAAGATACAAATGTACTGATCCAAAGAGACACCTGCACCCCAATGTTTATAGCAGAAATGTTCACAACAGCCAAACTATGGAAGGACCTGAGATGTCCATCGACAGATGAATGGATAAAGATGATGTGGTCTTGATACACAGTGGAATACTACTCAGCCATCAGAAAAGAAGAATATCTACCATTTACATCGACATGGATGGAACTGGAGGGTATTATGCTGAGCAAAATAAGTCAATCAGATAAAGACAATTATCATATGGTTTCACTCATATGCGGAATATAAGAAACAGTGCAGAGGATCATAGGGGAAGGAAGGGAAAACTGAATGGGAAGAAATCAGAGAGGGAGACAAACCATGAGAGACTCCTAACTCTGGGAAACAAACTAAGGGTTGCTGAAGGGGAGGAGGGTAAGGGGATGGTAATTGAGTGATGGGCATTAAGGAGAGCACATGATGTGATGCACACTGGATGTTATACACAACTGGTAAGTTACTGAACACCACATCTAAAACTGATGATGTACTATATGTTGGCTAATTGAATTTAAATTAAAAAAAAATAGGTCCTTACATTGGCAGCAAGTAATCTCACTCCATCACAAGAATCAATGGCCTTCTTAAGAAGTGGCTTAGAGCCAAAAACAAATCACTAGATGAGAGTGAAGTGGAGAGTCACAGGAGCAACCAGCAAAGCGAAAATTTAATAGCTATGACTAAGGGATACAGATGTTCATTTCTGTCCCTCTTCCCCAGGTAACCATCTCCAGAGTTCCAGATTCACTAGGAGTGTACTGTCTTACACCAGGCAGTGAATCTTATTAATAATCCCTTTCCCTACATATTCAGTTTTTTTCACTTTCTCCCTTTACATATACAACAAAAATACCACTATGAAGTCAACTTCTATTTAATAAAGAGCTCTATTCTGCTAAAAAAGTTTAATAATCTAAATAAGCACTATCATCAATAAGAATTCTGATGAGTTTATAAATTTTGATTTGTAAAAACTCTGACCATTCGCTTATCTATTTTCTTGGCCACATTCCAAATGGAGAAAAAATATAAATAACTGTAAATAAATAAATCTCATGCATTTTGTGTATGAGTCCATAATTTCTATACTCATTATTAGAGCCAGAAAAGTTATACAGTTCATTACTCAAAGCTACATTTACATTATTAGTAAGCTTACACTTTATATGTTGCTATTTATGTGCCTGGAAAGAATGCAGGTGACATTCACTACCTTTTATTACAAATAGGGAAGTAAAAGAGAAGGGAAATTATTTGTCAAACAGCTTTAAAACCTTGTTTTGTAGAAATACAAAGTCAAGGCTACAATGTGCGAGTCAATGACATTCCAAAGAAATAAATAAAGAAATATTCAATCACACCTACTCATTTCAGTATAATTTCTTAATCACCTGCAGGAAAAACTAAAAAAAAAAAAAAAAAAAGAAAAAGAAAAACACCTTTCCCACAACAACCTATATCCATTAGGTGTGTTGCCAACTCAGACTTTGGGAACATTACAATTTGGGGGAAAGGGCTTTTCTCTGGAATGTATATTTCAGCACAGTAAAAAGAAAAAAAGTAGAAGCATAAATCAGATCTACTAAACAGGGAGGATTTTAGAGACAGATTAGCACATTATTTCCTAGCTTAATATAGCACTATTTCTGTTCTAGCTCTTCCTATGCAAGCAATCTTGTTCACCTACAAACATATTATGCACCTACTGCATGCCAATCATCATCTCAATGCTGGGAATAGAAGATGACTATAATGGGGAAGGTTTTATTTTTTTCATTTCTTCCATTTAATCTTTTGAAATGAGTAATGATTTTGTAAAAAGAATTCATTAGGCTTTCCCCTAAAGTCCAGTTGTACCTCCTACAAACCTGGATGAGAAAGGAGCACACTTAATCTTACAGAGGAAATTTTCAACATACATGCTTGGCAAGATGAACTGATAAAATCTGGAATGATTAAGAGGTCATCAAAGCAGTAGCTTTTTTGTAGTTTTCTAGCCATGTCCTTGAATGTCATAAACCAGGCATTCTTACTTCGGACTTTATCTTGCTGAAAGCAGCATTGTTCGCACAAGTGTTCATTCTGGAAATGTTCTACCAGTGTAAAATAACTCCATCTTGTGGATTATCATGACCATGGCATTCAGATCTCACCTTTCTTCAAGTTCATAAAGACAGTACGAGCATCAGACTGATCCCTTCCAACCTTCTCAGTCTGGAGAATGTTTCTCCCATTGGATATCCATCCTCGCAAGCATCCCTCTGTGTAGGGACACAAAAGGGCCTGCCCCTCCCAGCATTGACATTGCTACCACCATGATCAGACTCCGCTGTTCCAGCCCAAGACCAACGCTGCTTAATGTCAGAGGTAGTTGGTTTTCTTTTGGGCGGTACACCAGCCCTAATCACTTTCAATTCCATTGGCATTTCTAAGAAGGAAGATATTAAACCTAGTGAGGAAGGTTCTTTAAAGCTGAAATGTGGACAAGTGGGAGCCCTTGGACCTCCCCCCCTCATTTGGGCCTCTGTCCTCCTGCAAACTTTTCTCCCACTTGGTTTCTGAAGATGGTAATTATTATTCCATACACTTCAACTTAAACACACCTGAGATATAACCTGGTCTAACAATAAACACTCAACCACACGTTAGTGAAAATCATCCATTTTTATCCCATATTTTGAGAGCTCAAAACTTAAAGGGACTTTCCCCCTTTATACACTTTGTACTGGAACAATCTCGGATAGCCAGTAATTTCTTTCTGGTGTCATCCCAGCTTTTTACCTTTGGTGGCTGTCAGAGCCTTGAATTCAAAATACACTCTGCTTGTCTAAATGGAAGTTATTAGAGGTTAAATGCATGAACCAAATAACTGAAGCTTTCTTCCCAGTATAATTCACACATTTAAAATGGAAGGAAGAAAAAGTTGTTGGAAACATTTTATCCTAAGGACCAATGGAAATGTATTTTATCCTATCACTTAACACCATAGAAACCAATACTCTGGAAATAAGTATATAAATACTATCAAACAATCCAGAAATCTTGAGTCATGACTAAAAACGTAGAATACACTAGTTCTCAGCATGTAGTAGAATTAGCACCTTACTTTCTAGTTTCATGGTCACTACTTCTGTTCCACTGAATGTACCTCTAAACATACTCTTTTTTTATTATTAAATATTTTTATTTATTTATTTACGAGAGACACACAGAGAGAGGCAGAGACATAGGCAGAGGGAGAAGCAGGATTCCCTGCAGGGAGCCCAATGTGGGACTCAATCCCAGGACCCCGGGATCACAACCCGAGCCAAAGGCAGACGCTCAACCACTGAGCCACCTTAGGTGCCCCTATAAACATGCTCTTTTGTAGAACTTACAAAACACTTTACTATCTATTTCTTATAGTTTTATGGAAATTATATAACTGAAGATACAATAAAAATAATCTTTTACTTACTCTGAATTATTGAATATTAAATATTAAAATATTTTATCAGAAGGTAGCTCACAAAATTATTAGCCCAGAAGAATACCATAAAATATCAGCTCAACTTTTTAAAGCAAAGTGTATTTTTACAATCTTAAATATATCACATCATCAGATTTACAAATATTCAAGGATTCTGGGACTACAGCATGAAGATATAAACTGTAACCAAGTGTCTTCCAACAAAATCTCATCTCTTCTTGTTCTAGGTTAATGAGCATCATTAGAAAAATCATGCCCGTTTACATTAAAACTGGCCAGCTAATATTAACATTAGCCAGAAGTTTGTCTAAATAATTGGAACAACAAAAAAATGAAAACACGCATTGCTGAATTCAGCCACTAAAGACAAACCATTGTTTGTGCTTAGAGGATCTTTCCTTGGCTCATCAAAAGAGAAGAAAAAAGTCTACTAGGATTGCTTTTCCTCTGCTTTCAAAAGCTGTGGTAATTCGAAAAATACAGATTTCAGCTATGTGGCCCTTCTCTGTCTAGCCCCTCTATTTGTGCAAGTGGATGCTTCTGCAGATGATTATAACTATGTATGTCCAGGCATAACTAAAAAGATAGGATTTAATCAGTTTTCCCCCCACATTACCTGTAGTAAAACACATCTTCTGTCTTCTCAACCGGCTACTATCTGCTGAGGCTGGCAATATTTATAATTTTGCTCAAAAGTAGGCAATCTGTTTCTGATTGTTGTGTGTGTTCCATCCTGGTTTAACTGCTCCCTATCACTTTTTACGCAACCCTCAGTATCTTTGGCAACTGAAACTGGGCTTCCTGGCGTCCTTCCTATTGTATCACCAATAGTGTTAGTTTCATTCATGGTTAATTTTTTTTTAAGTGACATTACAATTCAAACCATGTGAAGTTGAGAGAAATAGATGTGATAAAAAGGGTTTTACTAGAAAATCCTGGGGAAAAAAGCACTCTTTTCAGGAGAAAAAAATACATGCATGAAAAGACAACTTTCAAGGGAATATGAGATATAACCACAGCCTTGGTGCACCTACTATACTGTATTTATCAGAGAATACTGGTTTATTCCAAAGAAAAATAAGGAAAAAACAAAACATTCTAACTCACCCTAGAATACTCTCATATAAAAAATGTGCTATTAATATATAAGATGCATCTAAAACTAAAATGTTAGTCAAGAATGTAGAATACACTTATAAGCTTTCTCATTAACTTCCATATAAAGTTACCTAATATTTTCAGTGATAACAGAATCCTTAGTCACTTCAGTAGAAGTGTCAAGAGTAAATAGTCTGAATGGACAATATTACAATAACTGAATTCCAAAACTTTGAACTAATTATACATAATTCTTCATTTTTTGACACTATTCATAAGCTAATATGAAATCACCTAGAACGGGATTTTTCAGAGTGTGGTCCAGAGACTACTTGCGTCATAATCATCCGGGATATTTGATAAAACTAAAATCTTGAGCCCCTATTGACCTACCAAATCAAAATCTCTGGAAGACAACCCACACATCTGCATTTTTAGCAGTCACCCCAGGTGACACTCATGCCAAATGAAGTTTGAGAAACACTGATCTGGAACTTCAAAGATCTATAAATGACTTCAGAAGACTTTTTTAAACTATTTTGTCTCTAGTGTGTGAACCACAATGAGGCATTTCTTCCCATTACTAAAGTATAACGAGAATGTATCTAAAACCATCTATTCACAAATGTGTCAAGCTTTAGATTTTTATCGACAGCACTTGTACATGTTTTTAATTACAGAAAATCACGTCCTGAGTCAGAAATCAAATAGTACACCAAAAGGAGAAGTTTATTTCAGCAGGCAAATCTCCTACTGGTGGATAAGACTATTCACATGAGTCTGTGCAACTTCTACTCAAACAAAATGATGTGCCTAAGAAAACAAACTGCCTTCATTAATAACCAAAAAGTGATTTTCCGTATTAGGCTGACCTCAACACTTCTTATAAATTATATCCCAAAATAACGTGTCTTTGGGAACCACTTGTATTTCTTTAAATTTTCTCTTTGAGAAAAGAAAAGCAGCCTGTAGAATATCACTCAATATGTCAATTAAGGGAAATAAGGGGAAAAGTGGCAGAGATCATCCAAAGGACTGTATAGAATATGTACATGTGAGTGTATATATCTGCGTATGCATGTATATATAAATTCAGACTTCATTTCAGAGACTATGCAAGCCCATATTTTCACTTCTTTGAAAGAACTACAAAGTGCCATCACTGCCTATGGCAACCTTCTTGTGTTTGCCTGTCTATCTATCATCTCTGTTCCCTTCCTGTGGTAACCATACCTCATGCCTCTATGGAGAGCAACTCCTCCACAGTCTACATGGCTCTAGAAGACCACTTAGTCACCACTCAGTCTTTCAAAGGGGAACCCAACTCAAGATGACTGAATTGGAATTTCACTTCTAAGAATCTGAATCTAGAGAAAGGCCATACACAACAGTGACAGTTAAAACCCAACTATCCCAATTTCCCAAGAAATAGATTTTGACTGAGAGCCCTTGAGTTGTCCTAGTTCCTGCCCTCTTGAAGCTTGGCTGCTTAGGCTTTTCTCCAATTTTTGTGAGTCACCTAATATACCTCTAGTACATTCCATTGTTCTTCATGTTAACCAATTAATATTGATTATAATACAATTATATTATATATAATTGATTATAATTATATTATTATAATAATATATTATAATATATATAAGTAATATATAATAATTTTCTCTTGCCACCAACCAAAACCACTACCAGTAAGACCGAAATATGCTGAGAATACACCTTTTTATGTTCCATTATTTGTAGGGCACTATTTCTCAATGAGTAGTTAAACCACTATAAAATCCCAGCACTTGCTCTTTATATAAAACCCTTTTAGGGTGATAGAAAATCAAAACCCACTCTTGCATTTATTCTACTAGGCCAACATGAAACTCTACAAGCACTTTGTCCATTTTCTACCTAAGGACTTGACATCTCTTGTTATTAGTGCCCAATACAAATTTAAATGCTTTTGTCTCTTCAGACCTGCATGTCAAATACTTTACTGCCCATCTCCGGTAATATAAATAAATTCATTTATGCCCATGTACTTATGCTGATTTTTTAGTCATATATGCCCTTTCACATCAGGTATGTGATTTTTAGCTTAGAGTACACACAAATAACACAACATGGAAATGCACGAAATCATTCACCATGCCTAATAATACACAGTTACATGCCCAATTCAAAAAGTACATCTATGCACTGCAATATGCACATTATAAAATACACATAAATATAAAGGTCTCTCTATATAAATATACTTCCATTTATCCTCTAAATCTCCTCTGTACTACTACTACTACTAAGAACTTCTGGTGTTAGCTTCTATTTTGTATCTCAGCAATGACTCATTCATGCTAATGGTTTTGAAGAAGCCTCTAAGTAGGCCGAGGCGGAGAGTTAAAATAGATAAGCAGTTAAAATCTCCCACCAGTAACTCTTGGACTGAAAAACTGAGTTATTTTCACTTTACTTTTCTAAGATATCTTTCAAGGCAACTATAGAAAACGGGTATGGCCATATTTAACATGAGGAAGATGAGTCAAAGAAAATTTGAATGATTTCCTAATATCTGAGAAAAAAGAAGAGTTGGGAGAAATATTTTATTTACATTTTTAAGACAGAAGCTCTGAAGTATCATCTAGCCAATTCAGGTGTGAATAAGCCATAATTTCATTGATACCAATACTTGAGTCATAACCACTTCATAAGTGGATTCTATAAGAATATCTTCCTAGGAAAACTATTTTGGCATTTGAATTAACAAGAGCACCTGAAACAAAAAGTATTGTGTGATTTAATGTTTTTCACTGATTTAAACTTGACCCTAAATGTAAATCCTTTAGTTTCCATAAACATTCTTTTTTTTTTTTTTTCCATAAACATTCTAACCTCTGAGTTTTGTGTCCTTTGCTCAGCCACTTCTTTCTGTCTCTCCCTCTGGTTCCTACTCTTCCTTCTCCCTAAACATAGGTGTTCTCTGTGTATGCGGGGCCAGAGGGTACTCAGAGAATTACTGTACCTTCTGCCTAGTTTTGTGAACCTAAAATTGCTAATGAAAAATAAATAATGTCTTCTTAAAATATAGCCTCTACGCTTCAGCTCTCCTATCTGGTCATCCTCTATTCTATCCACTGTTCCGGCTTCAGTGACTTCCTTTATGCCCCAGTCTTCCAAACACCTCCGACCCCCACATGGCCATGCATTCCCTCCAGAGTTTCCCCCAAACCCTATCTGTCTGCTAAACATCTCCATCTGCACATCCTATTGACAGTTCACAAGTATGTCTTAGTGGGAATCTATCTAGCATTTTATTCTCCTGTTCTTGTTTTCCATATTCTCCAGTCATGCATTCTCCAAACTCTCAGCTCATCTGTGATCAACCTATCCATACCCTCCTCCTCCCTTTCCATCCAAATTAGTTGCCAAATGGTAGGAATTCTACTCCATAATGTTATGCAATCTTTCCCCTTTACTATGCCCAGGGCTACTTCTCTACTTCCCAATCATACTACCTATTATTATACTGTACTGTATTGTTACATTGTGGCTATTGCATGAGCCATCAAACTGCTCCCCACCACTTTCCCTTCACTTCCGATTCACTCCCCACCATGTAATCTATTTAACTGCTTCTTGAATATAATTCCCATCAGGACACCCTTCTTTATTGCCACTCTGATGCTCCTTGTATATGCTATGATAAGGCCAACTAAAGTTTGTACTATCCTCCTTTCCCCATACTTGCCATGTCCATGTCTTCACTTCCATATTTTCCTCTGTTCAGACTGGCATTCCCTCTCTTTCTTATCTCTCTATGCTTCAGTATTAAATATTCTTTAAGACACTCCCCCTGACCTTTTCCTTGACCCCTACAATGGGACATGGGAGTAATCATTTCTTATCCCTCTGTCTTCTGAATGCCTACCTGCCTCTTTCCCCTTCACCCCTCGCTTTGTTTCCCAATAACTCCCTTTCATTTTTAGTAATTTGACAGTTATTTCGATAACTCCCATGTCTCTAGGCCTTACCTATCCATGGGCATGGATGGGTCTCATTAACAGTAATAACTTAGATGTCGCCAACTCCTGGACCTGCTGACATGGGATTTCTAGGTCCATACAACTCACAAGTATTATTCAGAGACTCCAAAATGTGTTTCCTATACACTGGTGAACAAGGCTTCTCTCACTGCAGTTTTTATTTAGATGTCCTCCTATATTTCATGGAGCTCAGACATAAATCCATCGAGGGCCAGGGCAATAAAAAAAATGAAGAACAAACATTATTATCCTAAGCTCAGAACTGTTCTGTCCCTAAATGCCCAAGATCAAGTCAAGTTCAGAATAGCTTGATTCTTCTTTTACGAGGTAAGTTTTCTCTCAGGAGGAGGCTTATCAGATTTTCATGCAGTAGGCTTCCCCTGGGCTTATCCAACCAGTCAGTCTACCAGATTCTGCTCAGATTGTCTACACTTTTGCTCAGATTCAAACTGTAGTCACTATTCCTTGCTCTACTATAAATCCCCAAAAATCCATATTTAAGCAATCTATACCCTCCCCAAAACATTTTACCTAGTTTCTTACACACAGTCATCTCTCAATGGTAAAATAAAATAAACAAATAATTCAAATTAAGATTATTTAACATTTAAAAATTAATCCAAATATTTATAACCTTTATGTCAAATAAGCCATACCCATAACTATGTGAGCCTAATTGTACATAGAGATCAACCTTTCTATTTTTTTTAATATTCATACTACCTTAAAATAGCAAGTATCTTTTGAAATCAGTTTAAAATGGTGGGAATGAGAACCTGGTACCTAGTTTACAGGGTTGTTATTAAATGTATTACATGGGCAGCCCGGGTGGCTCAGCGGTTTAGCGACGCCTTCAGCCCAGGGCGTGATCCTGGAGACTCTGGATCAAGTCCCACGTCGGGCTCCCTGCGTCGAGCCTGCTTCTCCCTCTGCCTGTGTCTGCCTCTCTCTCTCTCTCTCTCTCTCTCTCTCTCTCTGTGTGTGTGTGTGTGTGTGTCTTCCATGAATAAATAAATAAAATCTTTTAAAAAATAAAATAAACGTATTACATAAAAAATACTTAACAGAGAATGTGGCATGTAATCGGTACTAAATAAATGTCAGTTTATATTATTATCATCGTAAAAGCTAGATTTGCTTATAATTGTTCCAAAACAAAGTCTATAAAGAAACATCCTCAAAAGTATCTATTTCTTAAATTATACATAAAAGAATCCTAAATACTGTACATTGCCTAAATTCTTTCTCAATAATTTCCTCTATTTCAATTGAAGTTATTCATAGCTTTTAATTATTTACTTCCATTACTATAATAAAGAGCAGTTACCAGAAAAATCAAGCCAGAGTAACCACATACAAATGAATGCTTTCAGTAAGCAAAGAAAATGACTTCAACAAGTTCCCAGACTAACTAACTATACCATTGTTCTACCTACATCTCTGAAATAAACTCAGAATAGGTACCTAGGTTTCTATTGAGATGTCCCAAAAACTCCCTACTCAAAACAGCTTTAAATGTCCCCTTAGGGCAGCCCCAGTGGCGCAGCGGTTTAGGGCTGCCTGCAGCCCAGGGCGTGATCCTGGAGACCCTGGATCAAGTCCCACGTCAGGCTCTCTGCGTGGAGCCTGCTTCTCCCTCTGCCTTTGTCTCTGCCTCTCTCTCTCTGCATCTCTATGAATAAATAAATAAAATCTTAAAAATAAATAAATAAATAAATAAATAAATAAATAAATAAATAAATATCCCCTTAAACATACAGGGAAAGAGAACATAAGAATTTCAAGCAAAAACTGTTAGACTCTATAGAAACCAAGCTTAAGTGACATGGCAGTTTAAATTGCTGGAACCAATATAATCAAAGAAGACCCCAAGGAAGGGACATTTCACAATCAAAAAGGAAACATCCTTTCTCCTACACACAAATCCATAACTGGAAAAACAGACTGAAAACCTTTCCTCCCACCATTGACCTTCTGAGTAGATGTAGTGGGCCAAACTTCATCCTCAATATTCGCCACAAATTCTGATCTTTTTAACACCTGGTCTAGTCTGCAAATAAACTAAACAAAACTTAATCCAGTTAGTTTCTCTCCATTCCACTTAGATTTCACACCCATGAAATTTCCTCTCTCTCAGAACAGGTTAAGCAGCACCCCTTACACTGTCCTAGGAACAAACTCATGAGATGATAGAACCTTTGCATGTTGAGGACATATTCAAAGAACACTTAAGGCTAGTTGAGATGCAGAGGCTGAAACCAGAAAGAGTATCCAAGTCACCTACAAAGTCTTACTCATATCACGTACTGTAGTAAGAAAACAATGATCCTCTGAAATTAGACCATTCTCATTACTAAATTTAGAATAAATACAGGATGACTATACTTATCAAATTGATCTTTTACATCTCCCCCACACAGGTTCTGTTCTATTCAATCATTGCACCTTGTATAATAGCTCTCTGGGAAACTGGTATAGAAATGAATCATAACCGACAAAAAAAGAACAGTCTTCATTTCTGACAATTATAATACTGTTAAAACATTTTTAAAAGGTTAAAACCATTATAAAAGTTAAAATGTTAACTTCAAACTTAAAAAAGAAGAAGAAGAAAGAAATACCTAAGGCTGAGTGAATACAAAAGTGAGCTAGTTTACCAACACTAGCAATTGTTAAATAGAATTGTTTTAAGTTTTAAAAATACAAAATTCCAATCATAACTAAACCATATAGAAAATAATGTATTCTTACATTTTCAGATGGGGCTCTTATATCAAAACAAATGAAAGAAACTAATAATGCCTGAATTTAATAACCTGTTAACTTCATAGGAGTCTTGGGCATTACCCAATAATCTCTCATACAGCAAAGAGTAAAGACTTGACTATTCTAAAAATTGAATTACAGAAAAGAAGAAAAATGTAAGCAGAGTGTATATTCAATACACATTTGGCACATGCATCAAAAGAAAAAAAATTCTACCTCCAATGAACTTTGAGACAATTTTTCTACGACTTTATAAAGGTAACACAGGCCCAGAGTAATAACTTTTTTTCCCTAAAAAACAGTTTCTAGAATTCTTAACTGTTTATACAAATAAGTTATCTGTGTGCAAAAAAGGACAATGTTGTCCTATAAATTTAACAACCATTTTGTTTTCTAGTATTATGAAAACAAATTAAACTCGACAGGAAATTGTATGGAAATGTCAGTATCAGATTAGAATGAAATCTACAAAAAAAATTATTGTCTATAGGTGTAAGGTAACATGTGAAGCAATTCTACACATTACACTGAATTTTAATTAAGATTAAATATGAATAATGATTGGAAAACTTTTAAACAGGTTTTTTAAATAAGTGCATGACTCATCCCTATTGTCTGTTTTTTTTTTTTTAAATTAGTGAAAATATCAGTATGCAGCCCACTCAAAATATGACTCATTTGGACACTGAGTAATTTCCATGCATAATCTGAACAATATCTTTACCATGTAACCTGATTATAATAAGGCCATCTTAAAAAACAACAATAACATGAAAATATGACTTGTAAATGCAAATATTGAGTTGGCTCTCAAGTACAGACAATTGATCAAGGTTTGATTGATACCAGTAGGGCCTACAATTGTTACAGTTTGAGGTTAGCCCTAATTGGAAAAAATAACAATTTAATGTATCTTGCTTTCCAAGGTCAGGAAGCGAAAACAATATAACCTAATGTATTTCCTTTTAAGCTTCAATGGCCAATCACTTTAGACCAATCTTTATTTCCTAAGTGTTTAATTTTGTTCAGTTTAAATACTTGAAAAGATTCCCTTAAGCTTCCTTCGCATGGCCTTTGTTCTGATCTTTCTAAGGAAAGCTAATGACTTAGCTGGCATTATCCTAATATATGACATATACTAGTCCTTTCAGGACTGGCTCAACTCCTTTTAGAAGCCAGTGAAAGGGAGAGGCTGCAACAAAAAGAGAAAATGAGGAAGGATGGGAAGGGAGGAGGACAGGTGGAAAGAAGGCAGGACCATATTCATGCACCTATACACATTTGACCCTCAGAATTGTCACAGATTTGTAATTCTGTCTGTGAAAATAACACTGACTCTTTATAAATGAGTACATGCTGAAAAATATCTACGATTTTTAAAACTGAGGCAACAACAATGCTATATAAACCATCAAAAACTAAGCATATTTAAAAAGAATAATTAACTTTATTGAATACTTATTATGTCCCAGACACTGTACAAAGTGCTTATGTGGATTATTTATTGCTCACAACAACCCATGAAACACGTTTTATGATAATTAAATTATTTATTTTTATCACCATTTTATTGATACGGAAATGAGACTCAAGAGGTTTCGTGCCTAAAAGTGGTAAAGTTACACTGAAGTCACACTGCTGAAGAGTCTATGCACTTAGCCAGTGTGCTATCTTCACTGTTATTACACAAAATGTATCTTGTTAGTGCGATATGTATTTTCTGAAGTACATAACTACTAATATGCTTCATGAGAATGAGGCATAGGGCAGCCAGCCCAAATAAAATACAGAAATGGATAATTGTTTTATATTGCCAAACCAAGCATTTGAGTCAGCTAAGGAGAAGAGAAAAAAATAGAATTGGACAGAATGGGAAACTGCTCTAAGACCTCACGGAAGTACTCTGGATTCATAACCAGGTGCTAGATGGAGAAAACACTGGAGACAGGAGTTGTGAGACCTGGATTCCAGTTCTTTCTCTGCTGCTAATCAGAAATATGTGACAATGATTTCATCACTCAACTTCTCTGGGCATCCATTCCCTCACCTATAAAACCACGGGAATGATTCTACAACAGCCAAGGACCCAGTAGCACTATGACTAAAACCGTGGGAGAACACACAGACCTTTGTATAGCCCTGTTAGGCACGCTCACAACTCCAGGGTGGGCCACCCAGGAAAGGGTGTCTGCTCAGAGAGAGTCTTAGAACCCCAACCTATTTAGTTAGAGTAAATGCCTCTCCTTTGAGAGATCCCATTTCACTGAGGAAGGACACTGCATGCCAGACAAGCCCTCAGATGGAAGACCCACCAGTAAGCAGTGACCAGATGTTCCTTCCACCAAGAAGTGCTCCACCACCCCAAAATAACTTAGGAAAAACCCCTCTCCTCAAATTTCTCCCTGAAACTCCACCAATTATTAGAGAGGCATCTGAACTTGAAAGAAAAAACCAAGCCACTGCTGAGACAATTAGGGTAATTTATAAAAGAGGGTTAGCAAAAAAAAAAAAAAAAAGAAAAAGAAAAAAGAAAATAAATAAATAAATAAATAAATAAATAAATAAATAAATAAATAAAAAGAGGGTTAGCTATCAACTCTACTTAAGTGTGGAATAGTTCAATCACCTTGATAGAACGGACACTTAAGCAAGTTGGAGGAATAAGTTTTCTGACTTTCTTTTGCCCTCACTCTGCAAAGAAAGGGAAATGGGCCAAGTCAAGAACAGACTTAAGTAAAACTGTGAAGAACAGAAAATATGTGGCCTTTTTCTTGTCTTCATGTCCTTCCTGACGGTCTATTTTCCCATGCATTGCTCCAGCCTTCACGGCCTCCCTAACATGTACTTCATGGTCACAGGACCCCTCACTTGTCCTTCCTGCCATCCTCTCACTGTTCTTCAGGAGCAGGTTTGCTCAGCTCCTAATGTGGTGTAATCTATGCTAAAAACTCATAGCTAGAGAGTATGCTATTCTCCAGGATACTGTTAGTATAAATTACAGGCA
This sequence comes from Canis aureus, assembly GCF_053574225.1. Classification (NCBI taxonomy): domain Eukaryota; kingdom Metazoa; phylum Chordata; class Mammalia; order Carnivora; family Canidae; genus Canis; species Canis aureus. The sequence goes on from NC_135624.1 coordinate 65,020,377, forward strand.
AAATGACTCTGAGCTGGGAGTGCTGTGTAGGCGACTTTTTTTTTTTTTTTTTTTTTTTTTAAGATTTCATTTGGGATCCCTGGGTGGCTCAGCGGTTTGGCGCCTGCCTCTGGCCCAGGGCGTGATCCTGGGGTCCCGGGATCTAGTCCCACGTCGGGCTCCCTGCATGGAGCCTGCTTCTCCCTCTGCCTGTGTCTCTGCCTCGCTCTGTGTGTCTCTCATGAATTCTCGAGGCAAAGACACAGGCAGAGGAGAAGCAGGCCCCACGCGGGGAGCCCGACGTGGGACTCAGTCCTGGGGCTCCAGGATCACGCCCTGGGCCAGAGGCAGGTGCCAAACCGCTGAGCCACCCAGGGATTGCCGGTGACTTTTTAATCCCCCTAAATCATCCCCATGTACTTGTGAAGAGCACAAACCATTCCCCCCTAAGAGAAACATGGGGGTGCAGGAGGGGGTCAGTGAGTTATCATGAAAGAATTTAAGAGTCTGGGCTTAGCCAGCACCAGTCTTCTAGGGCTTCACCCCAAGCAGGAAATTGCTGCACTGCTCCATGGCTTCCCTACACCAGTGCCCAGGCAGCTGGCCAATTCACTAACCCCTTCCCTGGCCTCGCACAGACCGCATCGTCCATGCAACCCTGGCCCCACGGTAACCCTGGCTGGCTTGAGAAGAGTTGGCAGAAAGAGTCCGGGACATGCTATTTAAAGCTATAAGCAGCTACTGTGAATGGAGATGAGCAGCTTTAGTGGTAGAGGATAAGGCTGGACGCAGATTTTCACTTGCCCTAATGAATTCACTCACCTGCTGTGGTTTGGCACCCAAATTTTTTTTTTTTTTTAGATTTGTTATTTATTTTTTCATGAGAGACAGAGAGAGAGAGAGAGAGAGAGAGAGGCAGAGACACAGGCAGAGGGAGAAGCAGGCTCCAAGCAAGGAGCCTGATGTGGGACTCGATCCCGGGACTCCAGGCTCACGCCCTGGGCTGAAGGCAGGCACTAAACTGCTGAGCCACCCAGGGATCCCCTGGCACCCAAATTTGATAGGAAACAGCTCAGTGCCATTTAGTAATTACTAGTACTCATCTATCCCATCTAGGAACTTTTTCACAGTTAAGTTGCTTGATTTCAAATGCCTAGATTCAATCTGCAACATCAAAATATACTGATAAGTGTGTATATAAAATTATGTGTGTGTATATAAATATAAGAATATCCACTGGGAACCAGGATTAGGTAACAATTGAAGGTTCTGAATGCAGGTATTCAGGTCTGCCATGAGACAAGAGCAAGACATTTCTCTGGACTCCTAATCCATTAACAGGAACCGTTGTCAGGATTAAGATAATTCCTATAAAGGACAGATCTACACCTGGCACACAGAGTCAGTGCTCAGAGACTTTAACTAATATTAGTATTACGATAAAACATCTATGGTAGCTCAGAAAGACTACTGTGACAGATCAGTTTTCTTCTGAAAGTCAAAGTTCATCTCCACCAACTCTGATAATCTGCCCCCTCAGTCTCCTTATCTTCTTACTTCATAAAATGTGCCCATCGAGCATCCGATCTAGGGAATTCCTATTCATGTTTTAAAATTCAGCTTATTTACCATTTCTGGGAAACCTTCCCTGACCCCTAGCCTGGGTCTGATGACTTTATGACCTTCTTCATAAAACAGTGTCCCTTTCCTTTCTCTCTTTATTTCCTCAGTTGGGTGGCTTTAAAAAATAATGTCTCTATTTCCCATTCTACCTAAGATAAACTCCAAGGGGAGCAAGTACCTGCCTGCTTCTGCTTCTTGTTGCATCTCTAGCACTGAAAGTACATAGCACACAGTTAATGCTCAATAAATACTTATTGAATGAATGAATGAGTTAGCCAGATATCAATAGATCTATTTGTTCCCTCCTAAGAAGCACAAAGAAAGAGAATTCACTCACAGGAATATAGTCCTGGGAGTTACCAAGAGACAAAAATTGGAAAAACTAGTACTTGCCTGAAAGAAGTCAAACCATCCAAGAAACTGAAGAGGTGTGGCTTTTTGTACTTGGCTTGAGAATCTTTATAACATTCCATCAAGGAGAAACCACAAAAAGAAATGAAAAGTTACAAAGCAGAGTTCTGGGTACCAAAGGGGAAGGACAGAGAGAGATTCTACACAGAGGATGCACTTAACCCATTAAGGTTCATGAACCCTGGAAGGTGACAGTAAGCAGATCATAGAGCCATGGAACTTACCTTCCCTCTTCTCATTCATTCGAGAAGTCATCAGATACTTACTGTACACCTACTATATATCAGGAATGGTGCCTGGTTTTATGGATAACAGGAGGGAGCATTACAGACACAGTTCCAATGCTCGTGGAGTTTCTAGTTCAGCACAGGGGAAAAAGGCATTAAAGAGATAATCTATGTGTGACCAGCACACAAAAAGGAGAACTACAGGTTGCTATAGTAACAGCATTGCCTGGAAAGTCAGTATATGAGCATATTTTGTTTTCTTCCAAAGAATTTATCCAAAGAATAATATTTTCATAATGTCTTTTTAAAAATTATATCTTTTTTAAAGCAACAAGTTGCCATGCTGACTTGTGTCTATTCCTGTTGCTTAACAGGAGTAAATTAATTTAAGAGACATATTATACTTCTACTATAAATTTATGTGTGGGTTTGGGTCAGGATGATGTTGCCTCTTCACTAGTTTATACGTAAAAGAAGAGGAGAGAGAAAATGAGAGCAGGGGAAAAAAAAGCTTAGTTATGAAAACCACGGCACTAAAATACTGTTCAGAAGGGTAGAGTTGATTTATATGAAATCTTAGGATTCTTAAACTTTGAAGTTCATAGCATTCTCTTCATTTGCGAAAGTTACACAAAGGGAATTCTAAACACATTAAAGAAATATCTATAATTCGCCTTTCAAAAATGGTATTCAATTCCCCATTCCGATATTTATACCATTCACTCTATCAATATTGATTTTTTTTGAGCACATACTGTGTACCAAGCATTGTTAAAGACCCAGAGGAAAGTGTTTCTATCCTCAGTAAAGAAACCTTTGCCCTCTCAACAATAAATGTACAAAATAAATTCAAGATAAATTTGAGACATGGGGCTACTGGATGGCTCAGTTGGTAGAGAGTCCAACTCTTGATTTCAGCTCAGGTCATGATCTCTGGCTTGTGGATTGAACCCCATGTTGGGCTCTGTGCTTAGCAAGGAGTCTGCTTGGGATTCTCTGTCTCTCTCTCCCTCTGTCTCTCCCCTCATGCTCTCTAAATAAGTAGAAAAATAAATAACATATATTTTTTTAAAAAAAGTTTAAAGTGTCAATAAGTTTGAAGTGTATGAGTATGTGTCAATAAGTGTATGAGTAAGTGTCAATAAGTTTGAAGTGTCAATAATGGATACAAATAAGATTTAGAACACTGATATACTGTAGAGTGACTAAGGCTGCTGTTTTAGCTAAAATATGGCCAGGAAAATCCTTTTTTGAGGATATGGAATTTAAGTTAACATTCAAAATGATGAAAAGGAACCTCTATTTAAAGATCTAGAATATTCTGAGCATGAAAAAAAAAAAAGCAGCATTTCAAAAGGCCAGAGATGAGGAAAATTTAGATTGTTTAAAAAAACAAAAGGAAGACCAGTGTGGCTGAAATACAGTGAACAAGGGACCATCAAAGAAGTATTCTGAGATTAGATTTTTATAGAACACTGGTTCTCAAAGCGTAGTGTCACCTGGGAACTTGTTAAGAAAGCAAACTGTCAGGTCCCTATGCAGACCTACTGAGTCAGAAACCCCAGGTGGCACCCAGAAATCTGTATTCTGACAAGTCCTCCCTAAGATTCACATGCCCACTGTGGTTAGAGACCCCTTAGAAAGAACAATGATTCTCCAACCCAGCTGCATATTAGAATCATCTGAACCAGCATTTAATTTACTTATCTTACCCCAGAGTTGATGAATCTGTATCTCTGGGCTTGGTGTCTAGGTATCTATATTTTCTTTTAGGCTCTTTAGATGATTACAGTACACAATGATTACTGAAACTACTAACATGGGGTCTTAAATGTTATGGTAATAAGTTCAAATTTTAAGGGGAAGTAACTAAAGGCTTTTAAGCAACGTTCATCAAATTTAGTAGGTTCACTTCAGCTCCTATATAAAGAGTGAAGAGGGGCAAAATAGAACAAAAAGACCAGTTAGGAGGTCACTATACTAACCAAAGTTGTAGCACTGAAGATTTAATAAGCAGATTCAGAACATATTTTATAGAAAAATCTTAAGACTATGGATTTTTTTTTTGGGAGAGATGAGGAAAGAAAAGGAATCCAACATAAGCCCAGGTTTTTGGCCTAAGAAATAGTTGCCCAGACTTTCTGGAGAAAAACATGCAGGCATGCATAGCTATCAAGTATTGATCTTTAGTCTTTTTAAATCTAAGATGGCTATAGGCATCCAACTGAGATGCTGAATAGGCAGCAGGATATACAGACAAGCCCGGAATGCAGAGGAGAGGTCAGGTATGCATATGGAGCCATCGCTGTATAGATGATATTTAAAGCCATAAAATCAGATGAGATCATCTAAGTCGAAAGTGTAGATACAGAAGAGGGTGGGTAAAGCACAGAGCTGGTATAGCTGGTGTATGGACAGAGGACACAGTTGACTCATGGAAACCGAGGAGAGACATGGTCCCAGACTGTTAAAGCACAGGACAGTTGAAGATCTTAAGGCCTCTGTGTTGCTTCATGGCATACTGGCATACCCCCACCCCCCAGTTCTTGAAAGCAAAGTGACTTCAGAACCTCACAAGCATTTCTTATGACTACTGGCTGCTGAATAACTTAAAAGTAGCCACTTTAGAGTTCCACCTACCATTAGGAAATCTTTACAGGAATAAAAGAAGAAATCCAAAGGTCAGACATATTAAGTGGCTTGTCCATACTCATACAGTTTCTTTATTCTGCCAGAATATGGCCTGGGGATGGCATTCACTGGTGCTTCCAAAGGACATAGAGCCCCCAGGCAAGAGGACCAAGACAGGAAGTTGTAGCTGTGTACAGTTCCTCCAATCTGGAACTGGGACTGACCTGTCCTGAGTCAAACTGGCTGGGATTATGACTGGGCAGTGGGCAAGGGCCAAGGCAGTACTATGATTAAAAATAATAAGAAGAAGAAGTTAAAATTCCTTACCAGAGAAGCAGGTCAGCTGGGAAGAACCAGTAACCAGTATCATTGTGCACAAACAAGAAACAGTTGTGTTATGGAGTCTGGCACTAACTGAAAACTTAGAAATGCATACTTCCATCAGGCCCCTCTACCAACTACTAAATCAGAAGCTGAGGCAGCACCTAGCGATCTGTTTTAAGAAGCTGTCTAGGAGAAGCTGGTGCCTGCTAAGCTTAGAGGCCTCTTGAGGAGAACGATGATTCTCCACTTCCGCTGCATATTCCTCAAATGTAACATGTGAGGAGTTCTTCCAGGGAAAGTCTACACCAATAGAGTGGAGATATATATACACACACAACACACACACACACACATTTATAGATGTATGTGTATATGCATATTACTCTTATTTCCACATTTTATTGGGAGTCAAGGTGAAACATCTCCCAAAACTGTAATAGCCTGGGTTGTAATATTTGAGTTCCTTAGAGCCTTCAAGAATGCAAGACTTTGTCATAGTGGATTAAAAATTAATCCTTAGGGATGCCTGAGTGGCTCTGAGCATCTGCCTTTGGCTCAGGGTGTGATCCCGGAATCCGGGATGGAGTCCCACATCGGGGCTCCCTGCAGTGACCCTGCTTCTCCCTCTGCCTATGTCTCTGTTTCTCTGTCTCTGTCTCTGTCTCTCTCTCGGTCTCTCATGAATAAATAAATCTTTTTTAAAAAATTAATTCTTAAAAAGTAAGTAGAAAAACATTAGTAGAAAGTAGCCATATCTCAACATTTGGAAAAGCGACACTCATACACGCAACTTCCACCCCAGACCATGATTTATGAGTAATGGTCAAGTATGATGCTTTGATTTCTTTCTTGACCAGGAATGCATAAAAACTTATATAGAGTCATAGAACAGCAATCCTTAAATGAATCTCAGAAAGATTACAGTCAACAATTTCCTAATTTTAGATCCCTGGGCCTGTAGGAACCAGTGGAAGCAGTAATGGAAATCTGGAAATGACTATCACTATGTCATAAGGCTGAACAAAATGCTAATGGGCCTAAGAGATCATCACCAATAGGTATAGAGCAATGAGTAAGTTGTACTCATTGGCAATCTGACCAGCATTTTTGTATGTTTTTATTATAAACAGATAGGAAAAATGATTTATTACTTAATAAAACAGTTTGGTTTACATGATATTTGAAGACATAAGGTCCAACAGGTGGAACAAAAAGAATTAGCAGTCTAATCCAAACCCCTATGGGAGGGAGTAATAATGAGCTCCATAAACATAACCCTAATTTTAAAACATTCTGCTAGAGGCACATATTTCAAAAATTTTTCCAAGCACAGCATATATAAAGAGGCCTCCTCTGAAAATTTTGGGTCCATTGTTAGAGTCTAGGACCAATATGATTCGGAATCTTACATCATCATGCTGAATTTAAGTCAAAGTTACCACAGTTGAAGTCAAAGGTAACAATGACATATGGCTGGCCAAACAGAGACGGAGATCTCACAGTGACTTAATTATATCTGGATCCACATCACTCTTTTTGATCTGTTTTCTTGTCCTGGCAGCAAGTTAATAGCATCCTCAGAGCCAGGTATGAAAAATAAAGGACTGTATGAAACCAAGCAGGAAGGCAGGAAATACTGGCACTCCTAAGATCAAGTATCCTGCAAGCTTAAAGGAATTATTACCCCAAGATCCTAATCACTATGTTAAAAGCATCCTGTTTCACAGATAATGCTAAATGAAACTTTTCCCACTGTGTTTGGGTTGCTAACATTTGCAGAATCTCTCACTAAGTGCTGTTCTTCATTTTCTCTTGGGCTTCGCATGCTCAGACTGGGTCCCTCTCTGATCATATGACACCTTAGCCTTTAATAGCATGGTCCTCTCAATCTATAACAATCTTTCACTTTTAGGGACATCACCAGACAGGAAATTTCTTACATTTTAAATTGAAGTTGGAAAGTACCATCAACTAATCAAAAATTCACCATGACCCCAAAAGTCTACTTCAATAATGCACTAAATGCAATAATAAGTTTAAAAACGCACTTTCTCATAGTTAGAGTTAGGAACCCACCATGCCACCTTAATTCCCATTCCCCTCAATTGCTTCCACCAAGTCGTAGAAAAAGCATACTCTTTGCTGGATTTTTTTAAAGGAACACTCCAGACTGGAAAAAAAATAAATAAATATGAGGGCATATTGACCACCATTGCCTGATGAAAGAGATACGAAATGAATGAGGTTGGTAAGACTGAAAAACTATTATAACCACCTAATGCCACAAAACTCTATCACTATCCCCAAGAAAAGTCTCACTCTGAGATTCATAATTTAAAATATTTTCCCAAAACAAAAAGCCTGAGAGGAATGTTAAAATTATGACTTATGCCTAGTTACTTCCATTCTGGCCAGAGTAAGACCTATATAGGAAAATTTTTCTGAAGCAGTTTGCTGTGTAGTAGGTACCCTGAGTGAGTGGCCAATAGCATAAAACAGAAGTATTACAATAATAAGAAGAAAAGAGGTCAATCATAGATGCTTACCACATCTTTGTCAACTCCGAAGAACCTAGTAAACGGAATAAAATGTTTTCATTTCATATTTCTAAGTAGAACCTAAGAAAGAACTTTGTAGGGGATCCCTGGGTGGCTCAGCAGTTTGGTGCCTGCCTTCAGCCCGAGACATGATCCTGGAGACCAGGGATCGAGTCCCACGTCGGGCTCCCTGCGTGGAGCCTGCCTTTCCCTTTGCCTGTGTCTCTGCCTCTCTCTCTCTCTCTCGTGAATGAATAAATAAAATCTTAAAAAAAAAAGAAAAAAAAAAAGAACTTTCTATATATGGCAGAGCTATATATAAATAAGATGGAGAATAGTGAGTTTCCCATCTTTAGAAGTCTTCAGGATAGCAGAGGTTAGAGTATCCCTTGGAGATGATGATAAAGGAGCCCTGCATCAGGTGGAGAAGGCGATGTGAACATTATAGGATTTTCACCAAGGTATTTACTTCAGAGAAGACTGAATTTTCCACAAATAAGGTCACAGGCTGCAGTATTTCTTATTTTGCAAACTTAATCATTACTATTATTAATCACTATTATTAATCACAAAATAGTAAGAACAAATAATTTTAAGTTGAAAAAAAAGGAAGGAAAAGGACTGCAGTAATAATCACCAATTTCCTAGGCACCAGGCTGGTAGGTAGTGGAACTGGAGTTAAGTTTGTCTGATTCTACACAAACACCCTACCCGCTCTCACCATGAGCCATTCCCCTCAACTGTTTTACAGAAGTTCTGACTTCCGTCATCAACAGTAGTTACACTTTCCCACACTGAACTCTGTCAAAGTATCGTAACTCTAAATAGTTTAGCTGGTGTTTCTTTTCATTGGTGTTTATTGATTTTTCTCACTATAAAACTCAAAATTTACTATCTTCTAAACATTTTATAAAAGTAGGCTATAAAAAAAGTAGGCTATAATGACCTAATCATGCTTTTCAAAACCTATCAGGCTATATATAATGTATTTTATTTACATTACTAACTCTAAAGTTAGACCTCAGTGCAATTATATATCCCTGTTTCTTCAATCAATAAACTAGAATTTGGAGAAATTTATTACAATTATGGAAGATCTGAACTTATCAAAGGACTCATAAACCACAATAAGACTAATGATAATGTCTTGATACATTTAGTGTAGTCCAGTATTGCTCAAAAATTAATCAACTCGTGAAAATAATTATTTAAAAAAAAAAACACTGAGTGATTAAAGTCCTTTGTTTTAGAGACAAAAAATTCCCATAACCTGACTACCTTGACAAAAAGTACAATTGATTTTTATATCCCAAACTCTTCTGCAATTTCACTGTTGTAACCTAATAATAGTAGGTTACAATCTCACTTTTTGATTGTTTTTTTTTTTTGGTTCACCTTGTATTTCTAATAGTGTTAAAAACACACAATTTAATTCATGTTGTGGCCTCCTTCTCAACAACCAACACTGTGACAAGTATATTTAGGTAGCTTGGGATAAGAGAATCACCATGGGATTTGCTGTCAACAGAAACATGTAACAATATAGCGCTGCCACCAACTCCATGTCCTAACAACAAATTCTGTCATTGGCCTTTGACTCAAAGTATTCAATTAAACATCCATTCTTTATTCTTTTCTATGGTTTGCCATATGCATATGTGCATATGTGTATATGTGTTTATATATGTGCTTGTGTGCATATATGTATGCATATAAATATATATTTCTGTACATACAGATACATATATAGCTACAGAGTACAAACACTATAAATGACACAAAATTGAAATTTAATATCAAAATTAATTCATCTATTGACAGTTATTTTGTTTTATTCTTTGAGAGTCAAGGAAAGCTGATCTAATTACTCTTCATGCTCAACTTTTTTTTTTTACTTTCTTTACAGTAATGCACTGTAAACAAATATCACCAAAATGACATCAGGAATACTCCTTGGAGAATGGAAAGAAGAGAGATGAACATAGAGTAAATATAATAAGAAAGTGAGGAAAACATTCCAGGTGGAATAACAGTCATAGCAGGAGGTTTACAAAATGGCACAATCACTGATCAAACTTGAAGAATCTAGATGATGGGAAAAATGAGATTTGTAAAAGTCTAATTTCATAACAAGATAAAACTGGGGGGACAAACTCTAGAAAAAAAGTTACTGTGAAAAAAACCTCCCTAAACTCCAGAGGAAAAGGCCCTGTGACTTCAGAGAAACTTTTTTCTATGAAGAAAAGCAACATTATTAAGGAACAGGAATCCCTCACCCCCCAAAAAAAGGAACAGGAATCCCTGGAGCATCCTGAATGCCCATGCAAGCCTCTTAATATCAATGACAGAGTCACTGACGTATGCTCCTTCTTCTTTCCCTCTCTCCCTTGTGTATATTTGGTCCTATATTCAGGTAAACACTGGCCCTCCTGTGTATTTGTTATATAAGTTACAAAGTTCATAAAATCAATTTTCCCCATCCTCCCTTCATTCTTAGGGCTGACACATGCAGACCTCCAAGACTCTTCTTCAGAGGCTCCTCCTCCCACCCATCCCATCCCTACCATCACCGGGGATTACTTTCACATAAATGTTTGCTTTTCAAATGTCTTGAATCACAAATATCGCTTCCTCCAGGAAGCCTCCTACTATACTTCCAGGCAGAAACAACCTGTCCACCGTTTTAGCTCTCACATCTCATCTGGTCTAGGCTTACAACGTATAAAACTTTCTGCCTTGTACTTCCAGTCTGCTTTTGCACACCTCATTTCCAGCGCCCTTGTAAGACCAAGGTTATACCTGACTCACCTTCAGTATTTACCACAGCAATCAATATAGCAGAGCACTTTATATAGCCTAGTGCTTCAGAATGCTTTCTCAACTTGGATCAGTAAGAATAACACAGTTTTTAAGAATAACCCAGTTTTGACAGTTGAGAACTTTGAGGCTGGATTTAATTTACAAGAACTCTGTGACCTCAAAACATGATTATGCACAAGGGTATCATATCAATACCAAGGCACCCTTTTGTTCTTGTTTTATGACGATTTACTAAGAAGAAGGTATTTTAAGATGTGGTCAGCACTACTCTCACAGTTCTGAAAGCGTGTGTTGGGTATCCTGAAAAATTTGTATCAGAGTTTTAATGAAGTCAGGGTTATCAAGGCATTGGAAAGAAGAAGCATTACTTGCCAAGCTGACAGCAGAAAGAAAAAGTACTTCTGCTGCCCCGTTTATTTTGTTTTTCCATGTCTATCCAAGAAAGAGTTGCAGCATCATGTTTACATTTTTCCCCAATTTTTAACCCAGTTTTAAACTTAATTCTTAAAAATTTATGATACCAAAGTTAAGGGAGATAATAGAAACAAATCATAATCAAAATGATGTAAACCATATAAAAAAAAGACATAAACCATATAAAAAAAGCACAGTACAGGTGATATTCATAAATAAACATGAATAACAGATTAACTACAAAATCACTATTATGAAGAAATATTTTCAAAATTTAAAAACACTTCTGATGGATTTTTTTTTCACTTCCTACTTTATTCCAAGCTCACGTCCTTGGATATTCTTCATAGAAGATCAACTAAATCGCACGAGAGAAATAAAGCCAAAAAAAATTGGGAAAAACTTGACATATGTATGATTCTCGACTTATGCAAATCAGATACAAAATGTGAAAATGATCAAGGACTATGCCAAACCTTGCCTCTTTCCCCCAGATAAGCACGTACTGGCTACCTGTATATTTGAGAAAGGAGGCAGAGTGGGAGATGGACCCAACCACCCAGACCTGGGTACACACAAGTAGGTACACTCCAGCTCCCAAAGGGCACAGGTTAACCAAATCTCAGGAAAGAAGCAATTAGCCTGTCATGATACTAGTCCCTCCAAACCAATGGAATAGAGAACTTGATCCATCCTTCATTTTGAAAGGGGCCAGTGCCTACTGCTTTTTTTTTTTTTTTTCCTTCTACTTCTGGAAATTAAAGGGTTAGGGGCTTTGAGCTCCTAATCCTGCACTGCTAAAATAGCCCAGTTTAAGTGCCTGGAGGGAAAACAAGGTTTCCAGTCCTTTGTTCCTCAAACCTTCTAAAGTCTCTGAAATCAGCATATAAACCGTAAACACACAGATCTCCCCCTGTCCTGTCAATAAAATACATGACACCTTTCTTGGAAATGTTCCATGGGAGATGATGGGCCTTCAGCAAATCAGACTCCTCTCACAAAAGCAGATGTTCAAATGTCAACATCTAAAGATCAGCCCTCAAAAACCCTCTTTCCTAAATCCACTATAAAAAAAAACTACAGACTCGTATCGATTTTCAGTATCAAACATTTCTTTTACTAGATTGAGCTGTATTTACAATCACTGGTCAAATGTTCTTAATCCTGGGCACACCAGGTCATAATACTTTTTTAAGCAGACTTTTTTAAAAGAGTCTCTGAAGCCAGACTTACTGAAATAGGCATGGCAAGAGTTGAGGGGACTAAATCCCAAAGCAAAAGTCTCTAGGCAGGGGAACCTTAAGGCTGTGTTCTTTATATTTGTTTGCAGTTGTCCTCCAAAGACTTCATTTGGCCACGCCCCAAATCTAAGAAAGATAAAATACCTCCAATATTAACCAGATGTGACCATCAGATATTTCAAAAAAGAGGTCCTATATACAGTTTCCAAATTGCTCACCTCAAGCTTCGAAGACGCCCCGTCCTAACAGTGAAGATCCCTGTGAAATGCCTCAAGGAGCCTAAAAGTCATTTGGAATAAGAACAAGGCAGGAGGAAGAGACACCAGGAGAAAGAGTTTCTCCCATCTGTATTTTAAGCAGGCCTTTCCTGAATTTCTCCATTTCGTATATTGCTTTATTAGATAACTCCTGGTGATTTCATTTGAAGGAAGAATTCCAAATGTCAAAAATGCTGAAAATTTCTGTCCTAGATAGACTCCCTTGATCATGAAATCAGTCCACAAGGAAATCACTGAGCTGGAATAACCCAGGAAAGCCATTAGCAGTCGGCTCTTCCACTCCCATGCAGTTCCCTCTAATTCTAATCCAGGGGAATTAACAGAGCAATATTGTTCCAGCAAGTCTAGAGAAATTTAGTTTCCTTATGTTATGAAATACATGAAATAAAGCCTACTAACCAAACAACCCTTTATTTTGGCACATTTATAGACCACAAAATATGATTGTGAGCTGCCACTGCTCGCAGGGGAGATTTAATGGTGTTACAGAGTAAATGCCAGGGCTCTGTGGAATAAGGAAATCTATTTTCAGCTGGGATTCTCAGCCAGAAGTGTCTTCCCACTAAGAAGTGTGTGAAATTTCAGAAATGTCGAAGCAGAGAGGTAAAGCATGTCAACACCCTCTAGCCAAAGACCACCAGCAGCACATCTGTAGTGGACAAGCTGGATTTATTACATGTTGCATGGAGGGAGAATGCACAGCAGAGGGAAGCACAGGCATTTCAGTAAAAGAGTGTGAGAAAGAACCTATGAACAGGACTTGGGCTTCAGTTGGGTAATTTGGGGGAAGGTCTAGAGAAGCTGCACTTTGTTCTAGATTGGATGCTCTCGGAAAATAGGCATGATTCAATGACTGACCATCTCAGTAGTCCTCACCTATAAGTAGGATGGACTAGAGCAAGAATAAAGCTGTAATTGGGAAAGAATTAGCACTCACTCATAAATGACTATCTTGCAAAGAACAGGAAAAGATCACACTAGACAGGAACAGATTAATCATTCTTGGCCACACTGGGTAAGAATCATTGTCGATTCCTTTGTGCAGAAGACTCTGATGCTGATTTCAGAAACCCAGAGAATAATATTTTAGTTACCATGCATATTAATGTCTAGGTCACATTCTAGACATTGGCTCTGAATGTGTCACTTGAGGCATCTTTATATCCTCTTGGACACCTATATTAAGGCGCACCTTTCCTGCGACCATTTTACACAGTTCCCTGGGGTAGGTAGACTCTATCTCACTACTTCAGTCGAGTATCCAATTCCATAGGGGTAAAAACAGTTAAGTGGGATTGCCTGCTTTTCAAACTATCTGCGGTGAGGAAACTTTTCTTTTCTCCCAATTGATCTTGGACTATTTTGTAAGATACAACAGGATTTCATTACTAGAGGGGTGCCTGGGTGGCTCAGTTGGTTAAGCCAACTCTTGTCCAACTCTTGGTTTCACCTAAAGTCATGATCTCAGGGTCCTGAAATCAAGCCCCACATCTGGCTCCACACTCAGCACGGAGTCAGCTTGTCCCCCTCAGTGTGCACCCTCCCCTAGCTCATGCTCTCTCTCTCTCTCCCTCTGTCTTTCTCTGCCTCTCTCTCAAATAAAGTCTTTAAAAAATAATAATAAACAAAAATTTTTCAAAAGAAATTAATTACTAGAAAAATAAAATGAGGGACACCAGGGTGACTCCATCAGTTAAGTGTTCAACTCTTGATTTTGGCTCAGATCATGATCTCAGGGTCTTGGGATGGAGCCCTGTGTCTGGCTCCATGCCCAATGGGGAGTCTGCTTGAGGATTTCTCTCTCTCCCTCTCCCTCTACCCCTCCCTCCACCCACGAATACACTCTCTTTCTCTAAAATAAATAAATAAATATTTTAATTAATTGTAAAAATGATAAAACTGGAGTGCCAGGGTGATTCAGTTGGTTGAGCATCTGCCTTTGGCTCAGGTCATGATTCTGGGATCTTGGGATTGAGCCCCACATCAGGCTCCCTGCTCAGTGGAGGCATCTTCCTCTCCCTCTGCCACTCCCCCTGCTTGTACTCTCTCACACGCTCTCCCTCTCTAATAAAACAAATTCTTTTTTAAAAAAAAATCATAAAACAAAACACCAACCCCATTTTTTAAATTATCCAACCCAGGGCAAATACAGTAATTGTCAAATTGGTATAAAAGTTTCTATATATAGTCTCACTTTGGGTATTTATCTTTTCACAAGCCTGGGCCTGTGGACACACTTTGAAGTACCACTTGTTTTTAAATTTAATTAAAGCGTTCTATTTACTACAAATTAATTCTGAGAGTGCTTCCCATTTCAAATTCACGTGGCGTACCACAAGGTCACATAAAAGAGATGTAAGCAGTTTTGCCCAGGGAGAAGGCCTTGCTATTAACCACTCCCCACCACGGTGAAACATAAGTCCCTGTGGCTGTTTCTTATGTGCAATAGCTTCAAAGAACACATGGAGAAAGTCAAATCACTGGAAAACCATCCAAAACTGATGTAACCAAAGGGTTAGACTTCCCATCCAGGTACAGCTTCAATGACATTGTCTTCCATAGCAGGAAATTTAACTACATACTTGCTAGGCAGATATTTTTCCATTGGTATCTTTAGGCCAAAAGAGGCTGTACTTTCTACTAGACCTACTTGGATTTGATTATTATCCCAGAGCCCTTCTAGAGCAACGGCTTGAGCCCATCAGGGTAATCCTCGGGCATCTATGTTATCTCAGTGTCCCTGCTTCCATTTCTAAGATCGAGAAGGTCAAGCCTAAATCCCTATATAGCTAGCCAGTTAAAGGGAAAAGGGGGCTTAGTAATCAGCAAATCGGCCAAGTTTATTTACATTTCCTTCAATTAAACTTCCCACTTCATCTGTTTAAGGATTTATCCCATTCAATGCAATTCTGCAATTCTAAGAATTTGTTCCCAGCTTAGCAAAGTGGTCCCAGTTTATTCCTCTAATTCGTTGATTTGCTCCCCATAACCCTGCTTGCTGCTGCTCTTCCTGCCATCATCTTCACTCTTCCTCCTGGCACATGCCTGCTGTGAGCTTGAAACTCTAAAAAAGGCTTCATTTCGCATACCCACAGAGTCGGCACTGCCTTCTCTACAAGCCAAACCTACCATTTTCCCAGATGGAGCTGAAGGCCTCAGTCACTTATGTCTGGTTCAAAACTCTGTCCTATTCATATCTCCAAAACATATTTCCCTTAACTACCAATTTTCCAAGTTAAACATGATTCTAACATACATATACACAAGCCAGATATTTTGACACTTAAATCTATGGCAAATTTAACATCTTTGAGCTGCATGAGGATGGTTACCACTACTCCTTCCACCACTTCACAGTGCCTAGCACAGAACTTGGTCCATTACTAGTTCCTACAAATATCGTTTAATTAATCAATTAATGGATCAAAGCCTGGAACAAATGAAAACTTGTAGGGTGCAGTGTAGTGTAGTATACGTACATACTCGATATCAATTGACACATGATGCTAACACCATATCTTAAAAGTGAGAAATTAAAGAATCCTAATAATTAACATTCATTCAGACTTTATATCTATTTTCCTCTTCCTTATAACAACTTACTATAGCCCCAGAGTTCTTGTATCTATGATCAGATAATTTGACATGTACAGAAAGAAAAATACTGATTGCTAGGTAAGGTGTAAAAATCACTGTGATGATGCATTAAAATAAGTTTCTTGCCTTTTATCTTCCTCAAACTGATTTTCTAGCCAATATCCCACATTTCAAATATTAATGGAAAAGATAGAAAGTACATAATTTTTATGCTATAAAACTAAAAAATAATAGTGACTTAAGTTTTATACTCAATATATTTAAATGTATTATAAAACAATACCCTTTATTTGATTTATGTTCTTTTCTATCTTGGTAATACTGAATCAAGCTCTCTCAATGAATATTTTAAACTTTATCTTCCAGAAAGTACCGTCTTTTTTATTTCCTATTCAATGACTTAATTAATTCACATCTATCCAACCTTTGTATAGAATGAGAAGAATTTGAGCGATTCCTTATGCCTTCAAATCCCAGAATATGGTCTAGCACCAAACGCAAGCATATAGATCCTAATCTAATGGAGTCCAACTTGAACACTCGGGACCTGCTACATGTGCTCTGTTCAGCTTTCTGTGCTGTCTTTTAAAACCCTACAGGACATCAAGAGGCAATACAAGACTGCAAAAATAAAGCCTAAAACAATTACCTCACCAGCATTCAGTAAAAGTAAAACATATGTATCATACCTCCTCTGGGTTGGGCCTATGAATAGAAGGAACAATAGCAAAAAATTCATGGTATTGTTGGAGGACCAGCTAAGGTAGAATAATTATAAGCAGGAACATAAGGAATATTTTGAGAACTCCCAGAAGAGTGACAAAACAAAGGGAATAGCTCTGAACTCCCAAGAAACAGCAGCCTGGCAACCATAGAAAGAAAAATGGTTGATTTTTTGAACAAAGACTTGGAGTCAACTGTGGATGGAAGAGGCATAAACACTGACACACTTTTCAAATAACATCTGAAGATACAAAGCAAATAAAAATACTTCACATCTGCAGAGTGGGTAAAGAAAGGTCAGTTACTATTGGCCTCAATAACAAAACTAAAGAGCAATATATATGGGTATTTTAGTTGAGAATAAAGAAAAAACTAAATCAAAGCCATGATGCAGAGAGAACTACATCTCATGTTTGTAAAGTAATGCTATTTGAACAAATTCTGACAAAGGATCTGCTCATTTCCCATTTTAGCATTCTGTGGGGAAGCAAAGGAATGCATTAAAATACCTTCTTTACGAAGATATCCAAAGTTTCCACATAAGAAGTGAAATACTATCATTTTGGAGGAATCTACATTTCTTTAGAAAATTTTCAGAATGCTTTGAAAGAAATAAGGAAATAAAATTACCCAATGTAACACTCGTGAAAATATAAGCAAAAGTGCTACAATAGGTATCTTTTGCTTCTTGGAAAATGCTGTCCTCATGGCAAAATTAAGCCAAAGCACACATCTTTGAGAGTAAAATGCTTTCTCAAGCTCCTTCCTGAACTTAAAATATAATAGTACGGCTTCCTTTCCACCTCTACCTTCCAAACCACGCTGGAGCCATGCTACGCTCCCAAACACCTGCAAACACATACACACAAAAGGGAGTCTTACCAGACCATCACAGTTGCTAATGGCAACAGAGGTTCCTGGAATGTCCATGATGTCACCAACATAAGCACAGTTAGTCTGCAAAGGCTCTGTTTTCCAGATTCTTTCTGAAGCACTTCCTGCTTGATGATCATTAATGGGGTCAGTTGTATTCTCAGGCACTAGAGATGTCTCGTGCCATTCCACAACAGCCCCAGGAGCTACTAGCTGAGTGTTGGGCCTTAGTCGCAGATGAAAATCTCTTCCAAATGCTGTGATGTTAAAGAACAATTGCTCAGAGTTGGAAGACACGTCCCTCGGTGACCTCTTTTTGTGATTTGCAGAAAGAATATGGGAGAGATAGTGTCCTTCAAAATTTGTGCTGACTGGAGTCACCAGCTCATACTCACTCTGTCCCTTTATTGGTAAATCTGTGGGGTGAAAAATAGAATTGTAGAACCCTGTGTGACAAGAGAACACAGGAGGACATAACACAGGCACCTCACAAGACTGTACCTCAACTTGCATAATAAATATATTCCTGAACTATCTCATAAGCATGAAATTTTGAGAACTCAAGTCATTTCTCAACTATACTCAGGTAACTATGGGTTCAATGAATCATTTTTTAAAAAACTGTATCACAATGTGAATATTCGTATCTCATTTATATGTTTGAGAACATGAATATAATAAGTGTCCATAAACGATATCTGGCTTACTTATAATCAAGACATGCTCCCAATTAATTTATTATTGGCATAACTGACACCTGCTACAAGTTTTTAACAAAGCTTTTGCTATTATGTAGAAGAAATCTTTTTATTTTATTTTTTCCCTGTAAAAATCCTAGAGTTTCTGCCAATTACAATAGCTACTTTATGTTGGATTTACCATGGCCTATTATTTAATACACTTAGTTCATAGCGCTGTAGTTTATACACAATTTTTCTATCATAACAAACCTAACAATCACACTTCAAGCGTGAGCAAACTGAAATTCAGGAAGTATGTGCCCAAGTTCAAGTAACTGTAAAGCTCAGGGATGAGTCCAAGTCATACTCCAAAGCCCATACATACATTCTTCCACCTCATAAATCATAGATCACTATCAGAAAATGAGGAGAATGGGTAAGTAGAAATCATAATTTATAAATTAAATATGCAGATGCTGGTCAGTCAAGAGCAAATGGCATTGCCATTTTGAACTGAATTCCTTTCATGGGACAGATAACTCATTTTAATATGAATGTATTTGGAGTCCACCTTACATCATGGGTGGCTAGCTACATATTAAACTCAATTTCACAATTAATTCTCCTAGTTTAGCCAAATGCATTATGTCTGCCAACATGCAAACACCCTTGGGAAAGGTAACACATTGAATAAACCATTTATCCCTTACTAGAAATGATTTTGAAGCAAGATAATGGATCCTGGAAAAGGAAATGAGGACAAGGATGAGAAAAGAAGACGAGCAAAATCCGGTAACAGAATTTAAAAGTCCCCCACCTTCATGATTCTAGCCTAAGACTAGTCCTGCAGTATGTTAAAGAACCCTGAAAAAAAAAATTCTATGATCCACGAATACTTCTCACCTAGCACAATCACATGTATGTGATCCAATAAATGAAAGCATAAGACTCATAAATGAGCCTACAATCCATGATCTTATAGAATATTTTCATTATTTTCCTGCTTTTTAAATCCTTCAAATAGTGTATAAAGTACCAGAAGGCATTTTATAATGCCTTGAAAATTCTTTGAGTGCATGTTGGTTATCACTATGCCATTCAGAATGGCCAACGTATTTAAACAAAATACCCTTCTTTATTAAATACACAGATCAAATAATACTGCTGTAAATATTTACTGGGAGGAGGAGTGAGGATTGTACTATCACAGAGTAAAGTGAAGGCCACCTCCAACACTCGGAGGAACAGCAGCACAGTCCCTGCCTGTAGTCAAGGACCTACACTAGGCATCAGCATAAGCATGGACACAAAGATGTGGTCTCTCTTACAGCCAAATCCATGGGGAATACTTCTGTAAATTCTGGTTTATAGAAAGAACTGGAAACTTTAGGAATGAATTTGAGTGTTGCAGGAGCAGAGTGATGGAGAGGAAGGAATCCACAGTAAGAGATGAGTCAGGCTCTTCATGTGGAGTGTCAAAGGCTATCCCAAATTAAGTATAAATTCCTTAAGGACAAGAAACTCCCCCATTCAGCTTGGTATTTCCAGTATCATCTAACACAAGATTTTACATATGCCAGGGTCTCTTGTCAGTAGGATTTGCTTAACATGTATCAAGTCAGCAATGCAGGTAACTAGAGAACTTCTGCATTGTCTATGCTGCTACACACTAACTTACAGGATGCACTACCTGAGGTCCGAGGACCTTCTGGCTGCACTAGTAATCCCACTTGTAACTCTATTTAACCATTCGTTTACTGATTCAAGGGAAGGAGATTTCCCATCTCCGCTGAAGGAGATTCGCATCACCAAAATCTAGACAATATACTAATGCCTGGATTAAGCAATTAGAGAACTAGAAAATTTAGGAAGAATGCAAGGAGGCTCCTTCCTCCACACCCAAAAGGACACCCAAAGCCTCATGCTCACAGCAAACCATGCATCCTGGATTCTCTGGGACTGTTCCATTTTCACACTGTCAGACAGTAAGCTCTGCATTTTTATTCAGAATAAACATGGCAGGGATCCCTGGGTGGCTCAGCAGTTTAGCGCCTGCCTTCAGCCCAGGGCATGATCCTGGAGTCCCGGGATCGAGTCCCACATCAGACTCCCTGCATGGAGCCTGCTCCTCCCTCTGCCTGTGTCTCTGCCCTCTCTCTCTCTGTCTCTCTCTCTGTCTCTCATGAATAAATAAATAAAATCTTTAAAAAATAAATAAATAAACATGGCACATAGAGCTGTGTCTTCTCTGATGCTAAATAATAAATCATTCCTAAAATGTGCACAAAAGACATACTGTTGAAATTAAACCCGGAAAGAATAGTTTTCCAGTCGGCAATTATTGTAATCAAGGGAAAAAAGATGCACTTAGTAGCCCCTCAGGCTACCATCCCCTTGGATAGTAGTTAGCAGAAATGACAAAGGAGCCACCAGGTCACCTACCATTTCCAGGCAGGATAAATTCTGGGCACTGTGCTTTGGGTTCAAGAATATACCATCTCTGTGGAATATGAGAAATAGTGCAAGGGACCATAAGGGAAGTAGGAGACACTGAATGGGGAAAATCAGAGAGAAAGACAAGCCATGAAGGACTCTTAACTCTAGGAAACAAACTGAGGGTTACAGAAGGGGAGGAGGGTAAGGGAACAGTATAACTGGGTGACAGGCGCTAAGGAGGGCACGTGATGTGATGGGCACTGAGTGTTATACTACATGCTGGCAAACTGAATTTAAATTAAAAAAAAAAAAGAATATACCATCTCTAATTCTCACAGCAATCACAGCAGGCGGGTATTATCCATAGTTTACAAATGAAAAAGCAGGACTAGGGACACCTGGGTGGCTCAGTGGTTGAGCGTCTGCCTTTGGCTCAGGTCGTGCGTGGTCCTGGGTCCTGGGGTCGAGTCCCACATCAGGCTCCCTGTGGGGAGCCTGCTTCTTCCTCAGCCTATGTCTCTGCCTTTCTCTGTGTCTCTCATGAATTAATAAAAATAAAATCTTAAAAAAAAAAAAAAGAAAGAAAGAAAGAAATGAAAAAGCAGGCCTAGAAGCCTGACACAGAGCAAGCAAGAAGCCAAAGGAAAATTTCAATTTTGATCATTTTGACACTGAAGACCATGCTCCTATGCTCATATTCACTTTGGAATAGATGAAACATCTTGCTGTCAATTTCTAATTTAAGAGCTGACTTATAAAGGACACCTACCACAGGAATGACGACGTTCGGTCCACCGCAGCCAGCCAAGCAATTATTCCTCCAGTGTAGTTTCAAAACCTTCTCTAAAAGGCTCTTAAGTTCTCTGTCTTTGAGGGAAAAAGGGGGGGGGGGGTGCAAGGGGATGGTAGGGAAGCCTCAAAGCTATCAAAAGTATTTTCATCTAAGATTACAATCATATAAGCAAATTAAACTCCAGTGTTAACGCACCATATTCAGATATCACACACCCCACAGGGCCAAATATTTCCCCAAAGTGGGACAGCCTAGGGATGAGGAAGGAACTACCTACAGAATCCGAGAGCAGTAAGCGAAGTCAGTGCATCACCCTGGACACGTTCTTTGGTTTCTCTTAGGCTCAGCATCCTCAAGTGTTACCTGGAGGCTAGTAATACTTCCAACTTCATGGGTTTAGTGCAAGGTTTAAATGAGATTATGCAGAGGATGCAATAAATCCTACCTACTGAAAACTTAAAGGTAAGTTAGCTACTCATTAACATATCGCCCGTTGCAATTTTAAAATGGGAAACGATGCGACTGTCAGCAGAGGTGGCTGAAGGGCCACAGCAGCTGGTATGTAAAGGTTTTTGTGGGCCATAAATTCTACAAGCGCAAATGGCTAGAGCCACGATAAAGCCACACTGCAGTCCCTAAGTCCCCGAGCAGGACTCCGATGTAGTTAACCCTCCACAACTGGCTGGTGTCTGTGCATGCATGCTGCATCCCTCCAGGCGCCTCGGACAAGCTGCCTCATCTCACCGAGGAGCAAACCCACCACATGAGCCCCATACCCTAGTCCCCCTCGCCTTTGCAAGAACGGTTTCTGCAACTGGCCTCTCTTCTTTCCTTATCAGTTTCTCCACATCATTAGATCATTCCCATCAGCAAATAAATAAGCTGCCATCCTATCTCCCATCTTTGGTAAAAACTCTCATGATGCCACATCCCACTCGAACTGAGACCCCATCACTTCGCTACCCTTTATAGCAAAATGCTCCAAAAGACTGACTAGATGTGTCCTATTCCTCTCTTTCCATCCTTGTTCTTTCTTGAACCCGACCCATTCAAGCTCTTGAAGTCACTAGTGACCCCAGGAATGGTCAAGACTCTCTACTTGCTGTATCAGCAGATTCTGACACAGCTTATTTCCCTTTCCTTGTTGCAATATGTTCTTTATTTAGCCTCCAGGATATCTTTTTCTTCTGGTTCTCCCCTTTCCTCGGTGCTCTCCCCTCCTCATTCTCCTTCCTTACACCACTTGATTTCCATGACTTGTATATACCGCAGTGCCACAGGACCTGGTCCAGGGACTGACTCCTCTCTTCTGCATCTACCCACCCCGGCATGGTAAGTTCTTCCCATCCCATGAGTTTGGGGGGCTTCACAATCATTAACCTACAGCCCCAGCTTTATCTGTGAGCTCCTCTCTTGTCAACTCCATTGCCTTCTCCATATGGACATTCCCTAAGCCTCCAGCTCCACATTTCCAGAAGTAAACTTCCTATCTCCCTGCTCCCAAGTCAGTAATTGACAACCCTATCCTCCTAGCTACTTGGACCAAAAACCTGACTAAACTACCCTCAAACTCTTGTCACATCACGAATCAAATCTTTCAGCAAATTCTATTGACTCAGCCTTCAAGATGTCTCCAAACAGTGACCGCAGCTCATCACCAGCCCAGTTACTACCCGTGTCTAAGCCACTGGTTCAGCTTTGAATGAGTCCCACACCTGTTCTCCTTGCTTCTGCTCCTCCCCTTTATAAATTATCTTCAAAATAGAGCAGGAGAATTAAGGTGGCAGGTCAAGTCACTCTTCTCAAAACCCATTCCAGAATAAAATGGGTTTGCTCACTCCAGTAGGCTGGCACTGAGAATTCTCACATTTCAAGGTCACTGTGCTTGCTTTCCTCTGGGATCTCCCACCTCAATTCCTTCAGGTTTTTGTTCTTTTTTTTTTTTCTTAAGATTTTATTTATGTATTCATGAGAGACACAGAGAGGCAGAGACACAGGCATAGAGAGAAGCAGGCTCCCTGCATGCAGGACTCGAACCTAGGACACTGGGATCACTCTCTGAGCCTAAGGCTCAACCACTGAGCCACACAGGTCTTTATTTTAATGTGACCCTCTCCATGAGGTGTGTCTTGACCAGTATCCATCTCATCACTCTCTAGCCCTTTTCCCCATTTTACTTTTCCCCACAAAACCTGTCACTCTCTGGTATACTATAAATTGTACTTCTGTTTACTTAATTATTGTTTCTCTCAGTAGCATATGAGCTCCATGAAGGCACAGATTTTTACCTGTCCTCTTTATTACTATTCTCTAATGCCTAAAATAGAACCTGAAGTCACTAAATGAATACCTGTGAATGAATGAATGAATGAATGAGTGAATGAATGGGAGCAGTTTGAGCCTGAGGGTATATCTAAAATTAGAATGTACTATTTTTCCCCAAATAGCAATTTATCACCAAGCAATCAAGGACAGCCAACTACACAAGGTGTCATATATCTCTACAGCCAGAATTTTGTTGGCAAATATTTCTACTTCTTACAGCTCTTTCCGGCCAGTAAATCAAACATTCCATTCTATCCAGATCTTATATTTAAGCTACTGAGAACCAGAAAGTAGATCTAGTCATTCAAACACCTCTCCTAGAATGCAGACCCAGAGCCCCTCGTACTTAGAAGCAAGCAGCAGGAAATCAGTCCCATTAGGCAATCCCTTTAGATATCCATAGAATATGTACACAGGTCAAAAATAAGAGACCTTGAAAATCATCTAATCGTTGCCTCTTTCTTACAATGAAGGCATCTCCAGTAATGATTTTTTTTTTTTTAAGTTAGACGTGGAGTGCCTTTAACCTGCTCTTGCTCTCTGTGAAGAAAGATTTTTCTCTGACTATCCTGAGCCTCTCCATCTCTTCTCTCACCCTTCACCAGGTAAAGAAGAGTGATGTCTGTGATTGGTAAGTCTGGGAAAGACGAGAAGTTTGCAAAGCTCGGTGCCTCCCTCCTCATTCTTCTTCCTGGGAAGGATCCTAAAAAGGAGCACATGTTGTCTTCCATGTCACCAGCAGCAAGCCCTGCCCTACCAGTGGGGCCTGACACACCCTGGCTGGGGTGTGCACATCCTATCAAAGTGGGAAGCTCCTGTTTCCCCCCAGCCTTGTTTGTAAAAGACATCTTTATTACATCTTTATATCTATCTCTAACGTGTTCCTTCAAGCAAGTGAGCAGGGTATGTTTGCATTCAGGATTTCCTCAGAAACTCAAACTACCCTTATGAAAAAAGCATTGTAGTATCTCCAGTGGATGACTAATTATAACACTAACAATTCTCCTTGTCAGAGAATTCTCTGAATTCCTCATTTGAGAGTTTAACTTAATGCCTCTTCCTCTTTGTGCTAAATCGAAGAGACACTTTCTTGTGTGTGTGTGTGTGTGTGTGTGTGTGTGTGTGTGAGATACGTGTATACAAATGTATACACACACACTAATATTAAACATAACCTGCACTGGGGCAGCTGGGTGGCTCAGTGGTTGAGCAAAGCCAGATGCCTTTGGCTCAGGTCATGATCCTGGGGTCCTGGGATCAAGTCTTGCAGCAGGCTCCCTGCATGGAGCCTGCTTCTCCCTCTGCCTGTGTCTCTGCCTCTCTGTGTGTCTTTCATGAATAACTAAATAAAATCGTAAAAATAAATAAAAATTTAAAAAATAAACAGAACCTCCATCAAAGTATTTGAGGAGGCACTGTTCTATGTTTCCATTTACTTACAAGCCTTTAAGCTGACCAGACTTTCCACTTTAATATCAACCATGTTAGAATTTTCTAATCTTTTCAAAATTTTAATCATTTCTGAGACTTTAGCCCCTTTTACACATGACTGTGCACATGTACATAATAGGTCCTCAGTAAATACAGGTTAAAAGAAAAAGAGAAACTGCCCCCCATGCTGAGACTTGAACAGATCAGTTCTCTGCCTAGGATAATGTGTCATATCTTCTCTTCACCCCTAAAATATCTAAACCAAACTCATTTTCACCTAAATATTCAGCTTGCCTTTCTGACTTTACTATCTCTGTTCCTGATGTGCTGATTCTCCCAAACCTCCAGGCTAGAAAACTGGCTTCACATCAACTTTTCCCCCCATTTAATATTTTCAGGTCCTACTGATTTCTCCTTAGAAATTTGTCAAACGAATCCCATTTCTTCCAATTGCCTCCTTGTCACCATACACTGCAAACCCCAAAGTGTCAAGTCCAAACTCCCCAACATAATTTGTCACTGCCAAATTTTGTATAAATTGTACCAAAACGCTATCTGAATCACTGCCAGGAAAGTTGTTTTACAGTCCCACATGTAAATGTCTAAATTCTGCCGCTTACTACCTTTGTGATTTTGGTCACTTACAGCTTCCACTTCAGTACTTATCTGTAAAAATGAGGTTAATCGTATTTAATTCATAGACTTGTAAAAATTAACCGGCCTAATGCAAAGTGCTTAGACACTATTTGGCACATAGGAAGGGCTCAGTAATCATTAGGTATTAATATTACTAGGCTAGTCTCTCTGAATAGTTACAATGGCTCATCATTACTTCAGGATATAATAGATACAGAAAATAGCTTTTCTTCCATGTTGGACATGAAAATTGCTTTAAAGATCTCTACTAATCAAATCCCCTCACTTCACAAATAAAAAATTGAAATTCAAAGACTAGTTAACTGAACCCAAATCAAAACCGAACTGTCATTTAAGGCCCTCTGTGCTTAACTTCTTTGCAACATCATCTCCTGTATTGGTCTATTGAGATTCTAATGGGCTCACTAGACCCAACTTAATCATGCCTGTTCTTAAAATCCTGCTCTGCTATTCAGGCTTAGGGAAAGGCTGCTGCTTTCTCTCCAGCTATACAAATCCAACCTGGCCTCCAGGGCCTATGTCAAACCCCATCTCTCCCACGAAATCTTCCCTGCTATCTTGTCCAGGAGTACAGACCTGCTGGACTAAGCTTCTTAGATCTCATTGTCATGCATTACCTGTATAAAAGTCATAAAAATCTCTATTGGAGAAAAGTTATATGATTTTGCTTGTCCTTTCAGAGATTTTAAGCTCTTTGGGGTGGAGGTGTGTTATCGTAACTATGTTTAAGTGTCCCCAGCATACAATATTCTTTGGGGGGAAAAAAATCAATGGCAATTTTTGGAAGTGGAGATTCTTGAGAAGGAGTGCTTTCACAGTACGCCACTGTGGCCCATGCTCTGGGATCATCTTAATTCCTTCATGCATTCCGTCTCAGAAGCTCACGACTGAGGACAGGCTAACTTGGTATCTGTCTAATATATTGTGCAATGATACCCAAATATCTCCTAGAGGTTATTAGATGTCCCCAGCACATTACAAAGACCACACTATAGGACAGTAAGAGAACAAAAGCATTCAGTAGTATAATCAACATTACTAAGACCCCAAATGACTACTGTACAAAGCTCACACATATCACAGCAATCTTTAGTTGATCTAATTAAGCCCAGAGCTACTCCTGGCACACAAAATAGTGAAATACTTGTAATTGAGGCATATGGTTTGAGTTCCCAAGCAAAGAAGGGAGGAGGAAGGGTGCAATGGTTGAAAACTAAAGGTCTGGAGTCGGAAAATACTGCATTTAAATTCTGATTCCAAGCTGATGCATATTATGACCTCTGTAAGCAAATTACGAAAATTAAGGCTCAGAGAGAAGCTGTCTGTAAAATGAGGATAATGGGCTCAAACAGGGTAAGGCACATAAAAGACTTAGTCCAGCTAGTAACAACGTAATAAAGGAAAAATTAGCTGATGTTGTTAGCACCGTGACCATCCCCATCTAGCTAGAGCTACGGAAGATGGAAGTTGGCTTCCAATTCCTTCCACATCCCAGCCCCTCTCAGGCCTCTCCCATCTCCACTCCCACCCCACTCTGTGTTTCTGATCCTAAGATCCCTCAGAAGGGATCTTACGTTCCCTGTCAACAGTAGGCCTGAAATCCAGGCTAGCTGTTAACAACCCAGACCCTGTCACCCCACCCAAACACTGGGATTCTCTCCCAAGAACTGGTTGATTACTATAAAGAGACAGTTTACACAGGCAATTTCCTTTTTCAGGTACAAATTCTCAGTATGCAACAATCTGGCCACAAGAATGAAATCGAATAAGCACTTTCAAAATCTGCTAAAGAAGCAGCTCCAACAACAACATTTCCAAATCCTCGGCTAAGGGTAGGAGAATGACTTTCATCAGAAATGACAGGAGCCAGCTGCTCCAGGAAAAAATGTGAGCAGGGTGACGAGTGGACGTTAAAGAGGACACCACACACTGAAGGGCTTCCCAAGGCTGCAAACACAAACGGAGAAGCAGACACATCTTCACTGAAAGGCAATTAAAAGTGAGTTGTGACACATGCTGAACTCCTGAACACAGCCAAATGCTTTTCTCTCCACTTCATCTCCTCTAGGCTCTTATCATCACAAGGCAGAGAACAACCTCCCTGAAGTCTTTTATTTTAGTTGCAAACCTACTCTCACAGTCAAAGATTCGATTTTTCATCAAGCTCTTGGAGAAAAAAGAAAACCCCCTTCTTTTCTTAACTCGTTAAGAAAGAACAAATAGTCATGAGCCTAAAAATTCTTCTCATTTTTTAAAATCTGTTTTTTTCATAAATATTTGTTGCCATTGCACAATGTTTACGTTCAAGAGAGTCACTTAGGAAAAAATAGCACATTCTTTAGTGTTCCAGAACATGAAATCAGGTAAGAGATCTTTCAAGAAAAAAAGAAGAAGAAAAATATCCAAGTATTTTTTGTTTGTTTGTTTGCTACATCTTAAAATGATCAAATGATCAATAACAGAATAGCAAGTAGAGAAGTTTGTTTTGTTTTGTTTTGTTTTTTTGTTTTGTTTTGTTACATGGGGTCCCAATGCCAAATGTTAACATTCCAATCTTAGTTTTTAAAGAAGTACGTCTAATGGTTACATTTATCATCACTGGAAGTTTTACAGACTCAAGAGCTGTATTAGACATTCTATAAATTAATATTTCTCATACATTGTACAATTTTTTTGACAGATAATACTTTTAAAGACTAATATTGAACCTAGAATTTAAAGCCAGGAAAACAAGCATTTATCCCCCAGGACCAAAGGCTGAGGAAAATATGACAGATAAGACATGTGAACAAAAAAAATAAAAATAAAAATAAAAAAATAAAATAAAATAAAATAAAAAGACATGTGAACAGTGTTTTTAAAGGTTTTCACTGAAACCTACTTGTGGTGATTATATTTTCCAAATCTAAAATAGTCTGGCTCACAGAATGACAAAAGTATGGGAAACTGGGACAGTCCATCAGGCCACTGTATTAGCTTCCTATTGCTGCTGTAACAAATCGCCACAAGCTTGGCGATCTAAAACAATGCATACTTATTATCCTATAGTTCTGGAGGCCAGAAGTCTGAGGTAGGTCACATGGGTCTAAAATCAAGGTGTCAGCAGGGTTGCATTTGTTCAAGAAGCTCTAGGAATAATCTATTTCCTTGACTTTTCCAACCTCCCGAGGCCATCTGTATTCCCTGGCTCACGGGTCCCTTCTTTCATCTTCAAAGCCAGAAACATCAGACCAAGTTCTTTCTTATGCCACTCTCTCTCTAGTTTTGTCTTTTTGTCTCCTTCTTCCATTTATAAAGACAGACCCAGAAAATCCAGGATAATTTCCCTATTTAAAGGCCAACTGATTAGCAACTTTAATTCCAATCTGCAAACTTAACTCCTCTTGGCCATGGAACATAACATATTCAGGAGTGCCAGGAATTCAGATGCAGACATCTCTGGGAGGACCATTATCCCACCTACCACAGCTGCCAGTCCCCATGCAGTATGCTGGGAAGCCCTCATCCCATGGCATTATTACAAGTGTGCTCCCCAGCATCCACACTCCTTTTTATTTGATTGCACCCCAGTTTTCTCTCAGGGTAACCATCCTACCTTCCATTCTCAGTCCCTATAAGTCAAGAGTGAAATATCTTAATCCAAGCCAATCAGAGCACTATATCCCCTGACCATAGTAAATGTTTCAAGGATAAGCTCATGACTCAAGTCAAGTAGCCAATAAAAGCCCCACCAGGAACTTTTGCTGGAGTTGTCAAAAAGCAAGTGCTCTGTCCAGTGGGATGAAAGGTAGAATGGAGGCGTAGAGATGCTGGCAATAGTCTTGGCCACGACCTGAAGGGCCACTAATCATATTTTGATAAAGAAATAAAGCCAAAAAAAAAAAAAAAGAAAAAAAAAAAAAGAAATAAAGCCAACGCAGGAAAATGAGGAAAAAAAAAAAAGAGTCAGGGGAGGAGAGGGAGGGATTTCTAACATTGTCTGAGCCCTCAGTTCAGCTATACCTGACTTTGATTACCTGATCAATTTGTTTTCCTTAACCACTGTCAACTGGGTTCCTGTTATTTGCATCCAAAAGAGTCATGATTAATACAGTATCTTTCTCTCAATGAAATGGAAAGAGGGATCCCTGGGTGGCACAGCGGTTTGGCGCCTGCCTTTGGTCCTGGAGACCCGGCATCGAATCCCACGTCGGGATCCCGGTGCATGGAGCCTGCTTCTCCCTCTGCCTGTGTCTCTGCCTCTGTGTGTGTGTGTGTGTGTGTGTGACTATCATAAATAAAAAATTTAAAAAAAAGAAATGGAAAGGACTTTCATTAAACAAGGTGAAAAATAAGAAAGAATTCCATCCAGTATACATGAAATATAGTTGGCATGGAGTCTGTATGGAATAATTGTTTTACACTGTTCATTCCTTTCCCAACTCCCCCTTCTACTATCATATTCCAATGAATTAAGCAATACTATATTGAGATATCAACATTAAGATAATACATGAAAATAGCATTCTCAAAGAGCTGTCACATGGTGAACTGAGTGGCTGGAGAGTTTACAAGTCCTTGACACAGTCAATTAAGGTTCCTGGAAACTCATGGTGTAGGCAGACCTACCAAAAATGTACTAGAATGGGGTGGCTCTCACTGATTAAAAGTGTTTTTTTTTAAAAAGCACAAGACTAAAAAAAAAAAAAGAAGAAGAAGAAATTAAAAAAAAAGCACAAGACTAGAATATATTTCTACTAATATTATCCTAGTTTGCTTCCCATAGGCTAGCACTTTATGAATATTTTACAATTCTATGAAGTAAGTAGTAGTAGTATGCCTATGTCTATATAGAAGAGATGCTTTGAGAGGTTAAAGTCATCAGCTAGAAAGTAGCAAACCACAGAGTAAACAGTCTATGCCCCTGACCATTTGATGGAAAAAAGGCAATGAATATTAACAGGTCCTCTACTGGATATGCTGGTTATGTTTTATTTATTTATTTTTATTTTTGATTTTTTGATTTTTTTTTTTTTTTGCTGGTTATGTTTTAGATTAAGGAATGGACTTTATATATAAAAAAGAGATTTTTACATATAAAAGAAAGAATTCAAACTCATGAATAATGATTTCAATCATTCCTTTTAATTTGTGTGTCTCTACACATATAAAAATATAAATACTAAATATGAAGAAAAATTGTAGAAAATGTAATTTAACATCTAAGATCCCAGTATTTGAAGATTCATATATATAATCCCATCTTACTTCCTACCAATTTCCTAAATGTTATTTTTGTTCTATCAGTCACTTCATAAGCATGATAGACTGTTTCATGCTGCTCACAATTCATTCTAAATTCCATAAAGATTCATCATGCTGAATATGTGGCAATCATTTTTATAAACAAGAGCCTGACATTACCACAAAATCTTCTAAGGATTTACAGTTAGCAAGATCACATAAACATATTTGGAAAATTAGGATGGATAAATTACATGTGGGAACAGAGATTCCTAAACTAGGACACTTCCCATGCTTTACTATCCATTCTAAAGAATAATATAACTCTCAAATTCTATGAGGTGGATGAATCTTCTCATAGTACTCATAAAATTTACAAAATGTTTTCATCATTGGTCATACCTTTGAGTACTCGGTAATTAGAAAAACAATTAATTCTCTGCATCTTTCAAAGACCACATAATCAAATATTTAAAAATTATATTCAGATTTAAGAAGAGCAGAGCCAAAACTAATTTAAAACTGAAGTTTTTAAAAATTAACACCTCCCTATAGCACTAGTAAAAGTTCAGATCATACAAACTGCTTCAAAAGCCATCTGTTGAAACATATCATATTAATTTGGTTTTATGCAGCAATCAGCTTCTAGGGCTCTCTTCTAAAGTGGTCATTTGAAAAGTGGGCAGCTATCTATGCAATATTCATTATCATGAGAAAATAGGTATCATTAGGGAAATAAGTACATAAATTATGGTTTATCAGGATAATGAGATTAAAATTATGTTTATAAGGATTTTGTAATGATATGGGAAGTTATACTAAAATAGCAAACAAAAACATGTAATCTACACAATCTGTGTACTGAAAGATGACTAAGAATATGCTAAATTATAACAACAGTTTGATATTTAAGATGATTGTCAAAAAATCTGAGGAATACAGAAAAACTCTAAAGAAGACAATTATAACGGGCAATGTAAAATATCTATATTCAGAAAAAAACTAATTAAAAAGAAAAATTCAACAATTTCTAATAATAGAAGTAGCACAGCTTAGGAGTAACAGCTGATCTCTATTGGAGCAACACTAAAGAGAAGGTTCCCAAAATTCTGACAGTAGAGTTCCATCTAAGTCATCACTGTCAATATATCCAGTCCAAGTAGCATAACCAAATCCTTCATATTGAAACCACTCATGATTTTACCAGGCAATTTGGAATCGTCCCTAATGGTTTTCCAAGGTAATCTGGATTGGCTATCCACAAGCAAAGAATGCTTAGAGATGATCATCCTGGAAGCAGAAATGACCATGGGAATTTCTTAACATTTCTGAGCAATATTATGGTTATTTGGTACAGTGGCAAGAAAAAACAGTCAACGTATGGGGAAGAAATATTTCAGCTAAACAGCAATAACAATTTGCTGGTAGTAGATTAACATCCTACACTAAATAACATCCTCATCTGTAAAGCTTAAAGCATTGAATATTACCCATTATCATGTTCAGTGGAGGGGTGGAAGCTAAATCAGTAAAGTCAACTGCATAATCTCTAGGTACAAGAAAGAACAATGGCCATAGAGGTACCTAAAATTCCAAATTTTATAAAGAATCCCTTTAAACCCCTTTAAATCACACTTTTCAGTCTCGCTGCTGGGTTGGTAGATTTTAAGCTCAGGTTATCTTATTTCCCCTAATGATCTCAAGTAGAAATCAGTGCAAACTTAGTGGCCATTCCAAACCTGCACATAATTCAGTTCAAGTTGCCAAATCTCACAGAACAGAAACAGAAAAGTCTAAGAAACCAAGAAATCAAGGTCCCTGAGCTTTGTGGAGTGAAAAGAAAGTTACAAGGAGTCTTGGTAACACTGAGTAATTAATTGTATAGTCATTGACACCATCCTCCTTTTCGTGGGGACTGATTAAACCTAGAGAGAGGCACAGAACAAGAGCATTTAAGAAAATTCCAAACACAGGTGCGTTCCAGTAGAGTACCCTGCTTACTAGATTTATGCACTGAATAACAAATATTTGAAGACCCACAAGGTACCAAGCCCAATTTTATATACTGGGTATACAGCAATTATCAAGACAAAGGGTTTGCTCTCATGAGGTCTACACCTGTAGAAATGCTAGTATAAGCAATTCACTAGGTGAAGTGACTTACACTAAACTTTGAAAACCAAATAAATCCCTGCAAACGATGAAAAAAAAATATTTCTCAGTCAACTGGATATTTAAGAGGACAAGATTAGCAACTTTATTTTGTTAAGAAATGAAATGGAATGTAATTTGAGACTTGGAAACAGAAATAGGGCAAAGAAAGATAGACATGCCCTGATTCCAAGAGAGGGGGTGAACGAGGGAACTCAGCAAAGCCTCACAATGATTTTTCCTCTAATGATACTCCGGCAATATCAAAGTGGTAGCTTATGAAACAAAGGGCTTAGAGAATTCTTTTGCAGATTCCCCGATTTCTACAGAACTATGATCATTTCCTAAGCCACAAGTGTCACAGAGCAGGAGTCCTTACCCAATCAGGCCAGCCAGCCAGCCGCCCACAATTACCCTAGGCATCCTACCAAGGCCATACTCTGAGTCAGAATGAAACCACTCCCTGATATGCCCCAGAAGTATGTTAACAACCTCATGAAACACACTTCCACATATATACACAATGCGTGCACACGCATACATGTACTATATGTATATATGTGTGTATGTGTGCACGTGTATGAGTGCATATATGTGTGGGTGTAAATAGGTGGGTAGATAAGTAGTTCCTCTTTGGTTGACAAAGGAGCAGAGAAGTAGGTCAGAGTTCAAAACCTATTTACCCATTTTCTCTAGGGTGAATCATACTTTCCCACATACCAAGAGAGCTTTTTTTTTTTACTGGGTAGAGAGAGAAAGAAGCAATGGCCTGTTAACATACTATGTAGGTGATACCCCTATACGTATTCTTAACCTGCCCTCACCACATCTGCCTTCTCTCTACCTGAACAGAAGCCTTCCTGCTCTAGAGGACTGAAGCATATTAGAAGTATTTTTTTTATTGTTTTCTTAAGCACATATTGTGTGCCTATATTTATAATAAAGAAACACTTAAAAACTGGCAAAATTAACCCCATCCCGTCAGAAGTCAAGAGGGTGGTTAGCTATCATGCGGGGATAGTACTAAGAAGGTGGCACAATTGCCAGTAATGTTGTATTGATCCAGATGCTAGTTATACAAGAGTGTTCCCTTCGTGAAGAATCAGTAAGGTGTACATTCATATGCACCAGCCCGCATGAATACTATATCTCAAAAGAAATTATTTCTCTAAATTGAGCTTCCTAATAATTTGCGACTTGTCATTAATTTATCTCTTCCTGAGACCTTAAGTTATGCAGAAATTATTTAGGACCATGGACTTTTCTCTAGCCAATTTGGACACCAATAAAAATAATTAACTCTACAAGCCTTATTAATCTTTTGTAATTGTACTATTGTTCAAATAGCACCTCCAAGCAGCTACATAAAACCACTTTTAAATTAATTATTGGAAAAAATTTCCTTAACTATTTGTAGGGGAGAGCATTTTAACCTTCAGGTTGGCAACCCCTTGGTATGTGGATACAAGGGAAAGAAATCTCACTACTATAAGCAGATCTTTCAAAAAAATGTTTAAATCCCTTTTAAGGGCTATATAAATGATTATAACCCAAAGCCAAATGATAACTACACTTTTACTATCACAAGACTCATGAGTCAAACCTATTTTTATCTTTAGCTCTTCTCTTCACTCAATGTGAAAATGGTAAATAAAAATCACAGTAATAAAAGAGAGAAACCCCATAAAGCAAGAGGAACTTGGGATCAAGAAAATGTCCAGCAACACAACCTACAAGTCCCCTGAGCTCCCTTCTTCCACAAGGCTACTCATTTTCCTCCTGCCAAATTTATACACCCCTGCATCACTTCCTTCCCTGTAGAAACCTGTGACTAAAGTAATTGATATTCACATGAGGACTGGACCAAAGTCTAACTCAAGACCTCTTACAGGAGAACATGCTGATTCTATCCGAAAATTTAATCAAAGCCTATATTGTATTCCTTTGATAGAATGAGTAATCTTCTTTTTTTTCTTTTTTTAAGTAGGCTCCGCACCAAGTGTGGCTCAGGGAGGGCTCGAACTCATAACCCAGAGATGGAGACCTGAGCAGAGATCAAGATTTGGATGCTTAACGGAAAAAGCCCCCCAACCGCCCCATTCTAGCCTTCTAATGTATATATTGAAAAGTTGAGATGTTTAAGTAATCAAATGTTTGAGCAATAAAAAAGAAAGATAGCTTTTTTTTTCTGCTTGTTTGAGGATTTCTTTTAAATCCTTGTTTTAAAAAGATATATATTCATGGCTGAATGTTATCAGCTGCAAATAACGAATGTCTCTTCACAGACACTATACACTTCATGCAGTTCTCAGTCACTGTCCTCCCCTTTGCCTTACTCTCACTATGGAGGTCTAGACTTGAGGAAGAGTGCCAACAAAGCCAAACAATGTACAGGAAGGAAGCATTCTGACATATTCTGAGACAGCTATATATGGACATCCCTGGGCCCCAATCTTGGGGTCCCTCCATTAGTTTAGAAGAATGGAATCCTCCCAGATCCCCACTATGGGCTCTAGCAGGTAGCTGTGGAACCTCAAGCTCCTTTTTCTCCAAATCTGAAATATGCACAATGGTGTGTCTGCATCATGTGTGCTTCTGAGAGTGAGATGACGCACAAAGCAACGAATACAATGCCCAATGCACAGCACACGGGCAATGATGGGTAACTACGCTTGCAGTGATCAAAAGATTTTTCATCTCCAAGATGACTTTATAAGATCACTTGACAAATACAGAATTTATGGGGACTAATACTCTGCCAAAAACGAAAATTTATCTTTCAGAGTAATCCAAGTTAAATGTGTATAAAAACACTTTGAATGAAGCCTGGCTCCTGGCCTGATGACTTTCAGTCTCTGAATTCAGAACAAATACATCACTATAAACAGCTTCTAAAAAAGATTATATGGACTTTGGAGTGACCTGTTACAAGTCACTTATACTCTCTGAGCCTCAGTCTTCTCACCCATAAAATGGGAATAATTCCCACATCCTCAGGTAATACTGAAGTTTGAGACGTTATTTGCAAAATGCCTAGCAGTACCTTGCACCTTAGTTGATAATTATTGTGAAGCAGATGGAATAAGAGAAGTCACCAGAGGGCTTATACAGAGCTCGAAAAATTCTAAGAGAAAAATTTTCATCTCCTTTTGTTTTATCCTTCTTTGTAGCATTCTTACACTTTGTCTTCTGTTCTAATCAGAGGTGCTCCTCCTAACGCTACACAAATTGGTTTGATTTGACTTATCTCCATGCCTTCTTCCAACCTCTACGTCATCGTCCAAATACCTACCAGGGGCTTGTCCAGAGACAGTAAAAAAAAAAAAAAAAAAAATGATGCATGACAAGTCCAATGGCAGAATTTTTATACCACTTTAATGCAGCCTGAGGAAAGTAGGACTCTCCTCCAGAAAGAGGAAGAATAGAAATGCTCCTGGACTACAAATGATTGTTTATTTAACCACCAAACGGGAGAAATGTCAGAGACAATATTTTGATCAGCTTATTTTGTTCTCTACTTTCTACCGAGATAAGAACGACATCTGAGAACAAGGCTTACCTATTTGCACCATTTCTTCATTACCAGCCTGCAAAGAAGGGGGGAAAGTAAAAAGAAACAGTTACTGGGTTTCATCTTATCACCTTGTCCGTTTTATTTCTACCATTAATGCCTTTCAGGAGCTAAGTCAGGAGATGCTGGAGACTGGGATTGGTGCCTAGAGGCTGCACCTCCCTCCCTCGGTGTGTTGGTTCTTGTGGCAAGAGAATGAAGCAATTCAATAACAGTTTGGAACCGGGAGTTGTTTGCTCGTTTTGATGTTAGTACTTATGCAGCTTGCAAAGTAAACACGGACATTCGATATTCTTCTCTTTAAAACTCAGCTAGACTGGGTGAGGATCAGCAAAGACAGTCTCTGAGTGTATATGCGTGAAAAGAAACCCAAATGGGGGGCGGAGGGGGGGGGGGCGGGGGGGGCTGATCCATCAGATACGAGGTCAAGCATCAACCAGTCTTGCACTTTTTCCACCTATGGCCGGACCAGGCAGGCCAGGGAAGCTGCAAAAACTCCCGGAGCAATCCTGCAATTCTGAGCCCCAAGTCCCACGGCCCTCCGCGAGCATCGGGCCTCACCTGGAGCCTCCGAGGGTGGGGGCTGGGCCGCGGGGCCACCGCGCAGCGCCCGACCCAGCTCGGGAGGAGGAGGAGGAGCTGCGCGGAGGGGGAGGGGAGCAGGGCGCGGGCAGCCAGCCTGAGCCCAGGAAAACGCGGGGCAGGAAACGTCCCAGCCCCCGCCCCAACTGTCAAACCCCGGCCTCGCCGCGGTCCTCCCGGGACACGTGTCTGCTGGGGCGCTCCCGGGCCGGCCCGGGGACTTCCTGAAACCCCCGCCTCCGGCTGCCGGAGACGCCGTGAGTCAGGGGAGGAGGGGAGGAGGGGGGAGGGGGGAGGGGAGGGGAGGGGGAGGGGAGCCCCGCGCGCCCCGGGGCGCAGCGCTCGGAGCTGCATTGGGGCGCCCAGACCGCGCTCGCGGAGGGGAGGCCCCGACGGTCCCGCGAGGATGCGGGTTGGCTGCGGTTTGTCCCCAGGAATCGCTGCGAGTGCAGAGGCGGGGAGGGGGGGGGACCCTAGGTGTGACGAGCCTGGGCTCCCAGGGTGGGAGTCACGACCCGCGCCCAACGCTCAAGCCCCCCCGCCCCCAGGGAGCCCCGCACGCCGCACCCAGCCCTCCGCCGCCGCTCCTGCAGGCGCAAGATAGCAGGGAAGGGTGGGAGGGGGAGGGGAGGGGGAGGGGGGAGGAGGAGAGAGGGGAGGAACTTTTTCGGGAAAAGGTTGGGTTTGAGTTTTGTATTGTTATTATTTTCCACTTACTTGTCCATCAGCTGAAGTCCTAACCTCTACCAGAGCGGCTGCTATCAACCAGAGTGACAGGAGAACCATCACGAGTCGAGGTCACTTTTCAACCACTGGGCAAAGCAGATGCCCAGAGCAGACTCTCCCCCCCCCTCTCCTCCCCCCCTCCCCAAAAAAGAAAAAAAAATAAGTTTCCTTAAAAAAAAAGAAGAAGGAAGGAAGAAAAAGAATAATTAAAAAAATCTGCAAAAGGGGGAAAAAATGCAGAGTCAAAGGGGCAAAAAGAGTGGTCTTCTGTGATCTGCTTCGGTGGAAATGCAATCTGAGCCCCGAGACCGGCCCGGCCCGTCCGCTCGGCAGCTCTTCCCGCGTCACCTCCTCACCCCGTCCTCCCCGGCCCCGTGCGGAGCGCGAAGGTGCTGCGGGCCGGCTCGGGCTGCGCCGGGAGAGGGGGAGGGACCGGGGCTTCCGACTGTCTCTGCGCCCGGCGGCTTTTCCGGGGCTTCTCGAGCACCCCCGGTTCCCAAGGTCGGCGCGGAGAATGCTTGGGTGCCCTGGAGCGCAGCAGGGGCAAGTGTGGGCGAGAGAGACGAGCGAGCGGGAGCGGGAGAAAGAGGCAGCGAGAGGGCGACTCCGCCGCTCGCTCGGAGGTGGGGGCGGGAGGAGCCGAGGGGAGGAGGAGGAGGAGGAGGAGGAGGAGGAGGAGGCTGGCGGGGGCGGTGGGAGGAGTGGGGAGCTGCGGCTCCTGTTGCTCCGTGCGGCGGGCTGGGGCTGCCCGAGACCCGCCGGGCGCTAATAAGGCGGCCGGAGCCCCCCGGGCGGCCCCTCCCGCCGCGGCGCCCACGTCACGCGGGGCTGGGGCTGGGGCAGGGGCTGGGGCAGGAGTTGGGTCAGGGGCTGGGGCAGGGGCTGGGGCAGGAGCTGGGGCAGGGGCTGGGGCAGGAGCTGGGGCAGGGGCTGGGGCAGGGGCAGGAGCTGGGGCAGGGGCTGGGGCAGGGGCTGGGGCTGGGGCAGGAGCTGGGGCAGGGGCTGGGGCAGGAGCTGGGGCAGGGGCTGCGGCAGGAGTTGGGGCTGGGGCAGGAGCTGGGGCAGGGGCTGGGGCAGGGGCTGGGGCAGGAGCTGGGGCAGGGGCTGGGGCAGGGGCAGGAGCTGGGGCAGGGGCTGGGGCAGGGGCAGGAGCTGGGGCAGGGGCTGGGGCAGGGGCTGGGGCTGGGGCAGGAGCTGGGGCAGGGGCTGGGGCAGGAGCTGGGGCAGGGGCTGCGGCAGGAGTTGGGGCTGGGGCAGGAGCTGGGGCTGGGGCTGGGGGCAGGGGCAGGGACTGGGGCAGGAGCTGGGGCTGGGGGCTGCGGCAGGAGTTGGGGCTGGGGCGGGAGCTGGGGCAGGGGCTGGGGCAGGAGCTGGGGCAGGGGCTGGGGCAGGGGCTGGGGCAGGGGCTGCGGCAGGAGTTGGGGCTGGGGCAGGAGCTGGGGCTGGGGGCAGGGGCAGGGGCTGGGGGCTGCGGCAGGAGTTGGGGCTGGGGCAGGAGCTGGGGCTGGGGGCTGGGGCAGGAGCTGGGGCAGGAGCTGGGGCTGGGGGCAGGGGCAGGGACTGGGGCAGGAGCTGGGGCTGGGGGCTGCGGCAGGAGTTGGGGCTGGGGCAGGAGCTGGGGCAGGGGCTGGGGCTGGGGGCAGGGACTGGGGCAGGGGCAGGGACTGGGGCAGGAGCTGGGGCTGGGGGCTGGGGCAGGAGCTGGGGCTGGGCTGGGGCAGGAGCTGGGGCTGGGGGCTGGGGCAGGGACTGGGGCAGGGACTGGGGCAGGAGCTGGGGATGGGGCAGGAGCTGGGGATGGGGCAGGAGCTGGGGATGGGGGCTGGGGCAGGAGCTGGGGCAGGAGCTGGGGATGGGGGCTGGGGCAGGAGCTGGGGCAGGAGCTGGGGATGGGGCAGGAGCTGGGGCTGGGGCAGGAGCTGGGGCTGGGGCAGGAGCTGAGGCAGGAGCTGGGGCTGGGGCTGGGGCTGAGGCAGGAGCTGGGGCT
This sequence comes from Canis aureus, assembly GCF_053574225.1. Taxonomy (NCBI): domain Eukaryota; kingdom Metazoa; phylum Chordata; class Mammalia; order Carnivora; family Canidae; genus Canis; species Canis aureus. Next base: position 65,060,617 of record NC_135624.1, read on the forward strand.
GGGACCCGCGCCCCCCGCGCCCTCCGGGCTGGCGGGGCTGGCCGGGTCGGGCGGACGGCGAGGACCGGGAGGCGCGGGCAGGCGCGGGGACGGTCCCGCGGGCGGCGGGCTCCGGGCAGGGTCGCGGTTGCAAGCGCTTGGGCGGGGGCCTGTGCGGGAGGGAGGGGGTCGTGCCCCGGGCCCGGGGCCGCGTCCACCCCCGCGAGATGGGCCCGGGGAGGGGCGGCCCAGGGAAGCGGCGGTCGGTGCGGGCGGGACGGGTGGGGAGTTCATCCTGGGAAGGGGGAGGGCCAAGGGCAGCCCCGGGCGTCAGGAACCCACCCCCTGCCACCTCGGGTGCCCCCCAGCCCGGGAAAGGGCCCCCCGGAGAGCCCAGCGACCTCGGGGCTCACCCGCGCGCTCAGCCGCCCCCAGACGCCCACCCGCCCCGCTCCGGTTCTTGCTTACGTTCGCCCGGTTCCTCCTACTTTCGAAAGATGCCGCGTCCCTTCCTTGACTCGCCCGGACGCTTCGGTTCCTCCCTCGATGCACGGGCCCCAGCGTCCCTCCTGCCACCGAGGTCGGGCTGTCGGTGACCTGTGCCCGGCGGGGAGGACGCAGGACCCCAGCCTGGGCTCCGGGGCCCTGAGGATGCGGAGACACGTTGCGGGCATCCGAGCCCGCGCTCACTCCCCGAGGTGCACCCCTGCGGGCGCTTGGCAGGGAGCCGAGGGCTGCAAGAGAAAGTCTTTCCACTCCTGTGACCCGTCTCAGATCCTCGCTCCAGAACAGACCTGGAGAGGAGGGCGCTGAGGCACAGCTTTAGGTACAATCCTCAAACCTTCAACTGGAAAGAGTTACCTAAAATAAAACGTGTGGAAGCTAATGTTTATTTTGCTAAGGGATTCTTCAGGAGGCCATAGCTCCCTTTCTTTCTTTTGAAAATGGTGCAGAGTTTGGAGGTTTCTTACGCTTGGCTTCGTTATTTAAGGGTCACATCCTAAACACGGCAAGATTCTGCGTTCACTGATACGCTGACCGCTGAGTCTCCTAAAATCATGTATATGGGACACTTAACATTTACAAATGAGAAACCAGATAACTAAATAGCCAGATGACTTAAATACCCCAAATGGGGTATTAAGTTAATTACTTTTGGGGGTGGAATTGTAATTAGACCGCAGCACTGAAGTACCCTAAGTTACTTTTTCCCCTCAATTAAAGCCTCCAGCATGTTTGTAACCTGTCATTGACTTACTATCCAGGAGTGATTTGCTGAATTTTATACCTAGTTCTCTTATTCATTAAAAAAAAATAAATAATCTTCATGTTCTATAAATATAAAGTATGTCAATTTTCACTGACAAGTAAAAGAATACTAGAGTACAAGTCAGAAAACCTAGGTTCTAGGCCCAGGTTGGTCTGTTTGACCTTGATAAGTCACCAAACTATTTTCGTTCCCCCATGAGGTATTTCAGCTTTAAAAAATCTCCTATTTTAAGAAATTCAAATACTGTAGTCAGCCATGGCATTACAGTAGTCCTTTTTATGTTAAATTTTATGAAGTTTAGACATTTGTCATTACAGTAACCCCTGGTACAACAAGCAATTCATGGGACTTTCATGAAAACAGTGGCTTCTGACATTTTTGGCCATGACCACAGAGAGGAACGTATTTTACATTGTGACCCAGTAAAAATTTCACGATTCAGTACATGCTACATGCAACAACTCTGATATTTTCTATCCTATTTGTTTCCTGGGTTTCCCTCCAATACTGGTCAGGATCCACTTCATTGCTTTCACAAACCAGTAACTCATGACCCTCGTTCTGACAAACACTGACTTGAGAGCTTATAATTAGCTCTATATTTCTTGGATTCTAAATGATTGCACTCAGATTAATAAGGTTCTCCCAATATACTCTAAGACAAGGTTTCGCAAAGTATGTCCTGGAATGCTAAATGCCTTATACATGCGCGCGTGCACACACACACAAGAATTTTCAGTCAACTAAAGTCTGTGAAGTACTCAGATCAACAACACGAAATGGATTTCTTTATTTCAGAACTTCACAGGGAGTTTGACATCCTAAGCACACCGAGTCTTCAAGAGGGAGGTATAGTGCGCTGCGGTCCTCATACTGACTTGACCACAGAATGCTTTTTTCTTAGGCTTTATCTTCCGAAGAACACATTACTTGGGGAAATGCCATTACAAAGACCAATTATTAAAGTAAAATGAACCCTGAGTCAGATAGGTAGGATTCACATGCAGATTCAGCTTTAGTTTCTCAATCTAAAATTAGTTTAACAATACTGCTTATGCAACATGTTCATGAAAATGAACAGAACCTTGAATGTAAGTTGTTTAGCACATGGTCCAGAACATAATAAGGGCCTAACTGAAGACTTTTTTTTTTTTTTTACTTGAAGCTATATGGCATATGTACAGATGGCTCAATTGGAATGAAATATGGCAAGTTCTAAGAAAAGTTGGAAAATATAAAGAGCTAAAATGTGGTGAACTTTGAATTTTACAAGAGATAATGTAGGGAGTCAAAAGCAAACCAGTCATTAAGTTCCTTTCACACACTGACCCCTCCAGGCCTGCCTGGCAATAAATCACTTCCCTGATTTCCCAGGTGTCTTTGCCTCCAGCTAGCTAATGCTGTTCCCACACTCAAGTCCATGCACTAGCACATACTGGTCTTTTGGTCCGTAACACCCTTCTTCTTCCTGTCTACAAGGCAAAGGACACCCTCTTACACCCCATTGTGCTCCACAAAAATACTAAACCAATGCCGGTAGTACGTTTTCTTCCAAAATATGTTTGAGGTAGAGAAACAATTTCAAAAGTAGTATCGTATTATGTAGTCTTCCTAATTGTGAAATCATTCCCTTTAAGACTTAAATTTCTTGAAATCAGTTGATGTATGAACATTTTAATCTGTCCTCATATTGGCAACAGTTAACTAAGCAGGAGTGTGTGTGTGTGTGTGTGTGTGTGTGTGTGTGTGTGTTTTCCAGTTAAGGTTGTCTGGTCAATGTTGTATATCTTGTTATAATATGACAATATTTTGATACACAATGTGTATTGTGTTTTAAACATAAATTTTTGGCATTTTTTACAGCAAAAAAATTCATTTATAATTTGCGTTTTGCCTTTCTCACACTTTTTTTTGGGGGGGGGGAGGGTAAGATTTGTTTTTAGAGCAGTGTAGGGTTCACAGCAGAACTGAGGAAGAGATGGAAATTTCTCAAATGCCCCCTACCCCTGCACAAGCAGAACTTCTGCTTTGATTAGCACCTTCCAAAGTGTAACAAAAGAGTGATACGTTAGAATTGATGAAACTGCACTGACACATCATAACCACCCAAAGTCCACAGCTTATATATGGTTCACTCTTGTTTTTGTATATTCTATGGATTTGGACAAATGTATAATGACTGTATATCCATCATAATATCATACAAAGCATTTTCACTGCCCTAAAAATCCTCTATGCTCCACCTATTCATCCTTCCCCATCCCCTAGCCCCTGACAATCATTGATCTTTTTTATTATCTCCATAGTTTTGCCTTTTCCAGAATGTCATATAGTTGGGATCATGCAGTGTGTAGCCTTTTCAGATTGTCTTCTTTCACTTAGTAATATGCATTTAAGTTTCCTCCATGTCTTTTTATGGCTTGATTGTTCATTTCTTTTTAATTTTCAGTAATATTCCATTGCCTGGATATACCCCAGGTTATGCATTCAGCTACTGAAGGACATCTTGGTTGCTGCCAAGATTGGTAGTTATGAATAAAACTGCTAGAAACATGGTTTCAAATGTATGGGTTTTGGTGTGGATATAAGCTTTCAACTCCTTTGGGTAAATACTAAGGATCATGATTGCTGGATCATACGGTAAGGGTGTGCTTAATTTTAAAAGAAACTGCCAAACCATCTTCCAAAGTGGCTGTACCACTTTGCATTCCCACCAGTGAGGAATATTTGAGAGTTCTTGTTGTCCCACATACTTGTCAACATTTGGTGGTGTCAGTTTTCCAGATTTGGACCATTCTAATAGGTATATATTGGTATCTCATTGTTGTTTTAATTTGCATTTCCCTGAAGCCATGTGAGGTAGAGCATTTTTTTCATATGCTTATTTGCCATCTATATATCTTCTTTGCTAAAGTGTCTGCTAAGGTCTTTGGCCAATTTTTTAATTGGGTTGTTTATTTTCCTATTGTTGAGTTTTACTTCTTTGTGTATTTTAGAGAATAGTTCTTTATCTTTATTTGCAAAAGATCTTTTGCAAATATTTTCTCCCAGTCCCTGGCTTGTCTTCTTATTCTCTTGACCTTGACTTTCACAGAGTATGAGTTTTTAATTTTAATTGTTTTCCCACACTTTTAATATATCTATGACTTCCTGTCAATATTAATTAGATAGATTATCATTTTTATTTCTTTCCCATGGTCAAATAAATCTGAGAAATCCTCTACTCACCTTTGTTCAAAATATAAGTACAAAACTTTATTGCATCATAATTAACCAGATTTATATCCGCCCCCTCCTCTACATTGCAAGTTCCTTCGGGGAATTGACCTCTGCTTTATTCACTTTCAACTACAGGTATCTAGCCCAATTTCCATCCCATGGAAGTTACAGAGTACTACTTCCTGGGCATGCCCATGGAAAATCATGTCATTTTTCCTGGTGATGAGCTTTATTCCAGGCCCTGGAATTGTTGGCATCTAGAACCAACACAGAGAAACAGGAGAGTAAGTATGTGGAACTTACCATTATAAGAATGTGAGAGCTGGGCCTATTGGCTATCTTCTCCACTTCTTCAATCCCTATAGCCTCAAAGAATATGCTACAAGATGTATTTTCTCATTGCAAAATGAGGAAATGGGGCTGATAGCATCATATATGAAATCAGTTTGCTGCTCCTTAAGGATAAAAATCTTCCTCTCACATAGCACCTTCCTCTATTTATGTAATACTGATTTTTCATTTGTGGATCAGAGAATCGAGCATACTGTGTATACATTACTGTTATTATTTTTAACCAAGATGTTAGGTTGGTTAGGAGTTAAGATGCTAACCTTTCATATCCATAGCATAGAGCCTAGCACATAGTAGACAATGAGACAATATTTGTTCAATGAATGAGGAAGAAAATATTTCCTGTCTCTACTTAGCAGAGTGAAATGAATAGTTTTTCCCTCCTATTATCAGTGAATAAGCTATTTCCAACCTGACCTTTTTACAGGAGTTTTTGGAAGTCCCATCGAAAGACAAAAATTAAACAGGAAAATTTCTGAATGAATACAAGAATCAAGAAATTAGAAATGGAAAAGCCCTACTAGGTCATCAAGTTCATTCTTTGGTTCGTGGTTGAAGCAGTATTGTTCCCACAGTCTTTTTCTCCAGAGGAAAACCATTATCTTACATGGATAAACTTGAATATCCAGAAGTTTTATATTTAATCATTTGCTTTTGGAAGAATAATTCCACCATGGGACAAAACTTAAGGAAAAATTATTCCTCATGTTCCTTGATTTTCCTCCTTTTTCTTGACCTGGGATTGATTATTCATTGTACCCCTATCTTCGATTAGCAACATAAATAGCCTTATTTCTTTCCTTAATAAAGTTTGATTTAACAATTGATATATTTAACTGTTTATAACTAACATAAACAGCTATTGCTGTCTACCTTCCATTACTTTTATAATCTTTCTATTTTCTTCAAGTTTTTGAAATATTTTTTGCTTGGAAGAAGCAAAGAAGCTTAGAAGATCAGAGTCTTCTTGGGGTTTAAACAGAAATAAGAGAATAATTAAAATTTAAAATTCTTCCAAATGTTACTTGATATGGCACAACTCAATAGTTATAGCTAGTCTATTAGCACTGAGAATTATCATCAGATGACTTTGCATTTATGCCATAATTTCCCTCTTGATAATTCAAGGAACTCTACTATAGTGGAACTCAGAATAAAACAGATGAATATTTAGAACTATTGAATGGAATCAGTATACTTTCTTGGAGAGCTTCAAAATCCGAAATGTGGCACAGTGCTTTTCAGAGTTGACTATGCAATAAATATATGATAAATTTAGTTAAATAGCTAACCAATTCCTACAAATTATACCAACTCTTATATTTTGAAATGCCACCAAATTGTTAACTTCAAAGCTGTGTGTTGTTTTCTGCAATTCTCAACTCAGTGATACATAACATTTGGGAGGTACTTCACAGTACAAAAAAATCTATGAATTAATTACCACTTTAAAAAAATAGAGTAGTTTTACCATTTTCAGTGGAATTCAACAGAATGTATTGAGGAAGAGAGAGATATAGCAAATTAGCACTCACAGCTCGAAAATTGAGTTCTCTTATAGGAGAACATAAGTTGCTTTCAAGCAAGAAAATTAAGTGTTCTGAATTTACACTAGAGTCAAAACCAGATGAAATGGCTTTTTGTGGGAAAAAAAGCTATATTAAAATTACATTTAGAAGAATCCTTCCACTTAAGGAAGAATTTCTACTATTAGTTAACAAAGCAAGTTCTGCAGTATAATTTCCTGTAGATTTTTGAGATTAGGATACTTGACTCTTTCCATGCTGTCTAAAAGCAAAGAAATAGAGTCAGCTGTCTTCTGGATATTCAATCCAATGACTACACAGAAAACCATAGTTATGCTATATGGTGAGTCACAGTGTGTTTCACACATCATTGAAGTACATCTGAACTAACAGAGTTTATATTTTTTATTAACTTTCTGAACCTGCATTTTGTATCCATTGGCTGGCAAAATGTTCACAAAATGTTTATAAGGGTTTTATCTTTTTTTCTACGGAAAAACAAACTTTGTAATTCCACTGAGTTATCAAGTCATCCTCAATTTTACCACATAAAAACAACTTTTCAAAAAGATTAGTTCCAGTTCTCAGGGTGTTATATGCATTCACTAAGGCAGCAATTAATTTTTTCTAGACTAGAATTAGGAATAATTTGCATAGGGAAAATGGGCAGAAAACAATCCACCAGAAAAATGAAAAAGTAGTTATGAAATCAACAACCAGTTGTAGACTGTCTCTTCTTAAGAAAACACAATTCTCAATCTTAGAATCTAGCTTTTTAGGAAAAACAAAACAAAACAAAAACAAAAGCAAAACAAAGAAGACTGAACTCTGATCTGGAAAGACTTGGGTTTTTGTCTGGAGAGATTCTCAGCCAGATGATAAACCAGATATAAGGAATCTAAAAATTGTTGCTGCCCTTATTTGGTTGCTATTATTACAAAAATTCATTTATTTTAAGAAAAGAAACACAAAGATTTATGTCTTCTGTTACTGTCACACTAAACAAAGCAAGAACCCAGAAGCTATCACTATTCTGGCAAGTTCAAATGATAAATGCTTAGTGGAGACAGTGCAAATGGAAAATTATAGAACCATGTCAGTAGTCCTATGTCATCTCAAAGAGATGCAAACATTACAGGAAGAACATTTACCATCAATGTAACTTTATACAGAATCAAATATGCTAATGACACTTAAATGCTTTTCACACATTTGGGAACAAAATGGAGAATATTTCTCCATTATTAATAATTCAAATTGTTAATACCATAAGGAAGTAATGCAAGTCTATAAACTTTAGCCAATCCTCAAATTTGTTGACTTAGTGGGAAAAAAAAAAGTTTCAATATTTGAACTAAACACCTGCTTGTGACAATTCATGCTGAAAACATATTTCTGTTTACCATGGTGTTTTCTTCCCACTGTTATAAAAATTGTTAAGAAGATGACCTATGGAGGTTTCTTTTCAAATGCACATTTGTGTTGTGATGAGCACTGGGTGATGTATGGAAATATTGAATCACTATATTGTACACCCGAAAGTAATATAACACTATATTAAAAACACTGGAATTAACACTTTTGTAAATCCACATTTGTGTGCAATCCCAACTATTCTGATTCAGTAGATCTGCTCTGGAAACTTGACATCTACAGTTTTCCAAAGTTTCACAGATGATTCAATCTAAATTGTGTCCAAAGATGTGCTGCTCAAACTTTTACCTAATAAATGCAAATTCTGATGCAGTAAGTTTGGGGTGGGGCAGTTCTACGGAGTTCCCAGGTGACGGTGACATAGTTTGTCCTCACAAAATACCATGTCAGTACATACATGTCAGTACAAACTATTTAGAGATAACTTTAAAAAAGAGGACCACATGACATTAAAACCAAGCACGAGCTATTTAGAACATCTAATTTTGTCACTTATACCTTACTAAATATTCATTATACACAAGCAACATAGAATTCTGAACTGGGTAGAAATAAGCTCAGGGAAGCATCTCTGTGGTATTGATTAGGAGATTAAATGTGCTTTTGCTAAAAAAGTCACTAAGCCGTGCTCTTTCTGACATAGTGAGCACGTTAAATAAAACCAGTTTAAGAAAGGCTAATTATTAATTCTTGAAAAATTAATCACAGTCTACAATCTACAGTCCCTCTTAGGCATGTGTGTTGCCCACAGGAACATGACTGACATTCCCACTGAGGTGCTGTTCATACAACGAGCATCCTGCGCTGAGGCTGGAGATGTGTCTCCAATTTGCTCTTCATTAGCAATTGGCCCAAAAGAAGGTATTAGAATTCAAGAAACTAAACTGTCTAAGGTTATTCCTCTTGAAGAAAAGGAAGTTGAAGGACTTAGTTGATGCTTTTATTGAGAGACTAACCACAAGGCACTCTCCAGGTACGGTAGTGTGAGGGATTTTGATTAATTATAAAATGATTTGCTTGATGCAAGTCAGAGTAAGTCCAGTAATTCTAATACTGTGGCACATGTTTCAAGCCCACATAGATGTTTCCTAGATTTATAATGCCCATTTTTCTCTCACATCCATATAATAGGGGCTCTTTAAATCCTGCTTATGGGAATATAAATGTTCCATTAATCTCTTTGATCACTCTAGAAAGTGCTGTTCTTTCATCCTCTGTGAGAACAGATGAAGTGTTCCCATGACTAATACACGGATAGAGAGAGGTCTTGTGGAGAGCATTCTATACAAAGATGTGAACTACCTATGACGCAGCACATATTTACTTGTTTTGTTCTCTTACTGGTTTTTTTTTTTTTCAGTATATCTTCTCCACCTCCAAGTCCCCTCTCAACACACACACACCAAGTTCTGTATGCTCTTGCTTCAAGAAAAACGCTAAAAAGAAGAAGAAATGTCCTTGTCTTCTTGCTCGCTCTTGTTTTCCAGAAGCTTAGGGGAAAAAGAAGTGGGGGACTTCTCTTGGCTGGTGAGACTAAGAGATTTTAGAGATCTAGGTTCCCATAAGGTTTGGGAAGCCAAAGTCCATGGAAACAGCAAGGTCTTAGAAGGGAAGGGCTGTCACTGGGCCCAGGGAAGCTGAAACCCAAGCACCTGTGCTCCCCACCAAGCCACAGAGGCCAAGACATAGGGCATCTCAAAGGTACCATAGGCCATCCAAACCTAGAGAGGCTATTCTCCCTACTTTGGTGACTGTGAAATTCCACAAAGTGAGACGAAGTAACTGAGATTGAATTTTTTAACAGCCCAGAGATCTGGGGATTAAAATATGTTTTAACTAAATTATTTATTTATTTATTTATTTATTTATTTATTTATTTATTTATGAGAGACACAGAGAGAGAGAGAGGCAGAGACACAGGCAGAGGGAGAAGCAGGCTCCATGTAGGGAGCCCGAGGTAAGACTCCATCCGGGGTCTCCAGGACCACGCCCCACGCTGAAGGCAGGCGCTAAACTGCTGAGCCATCCAGGGATCCCTGTTTTAACTAAATTTAAATAAAATAAAGAAAAGTAACATTTTTGAACACCCCAATAGTTGCAAAATCATACATGCTAAACCTAAATCTGTCCATTGGAGGCATGAAGTTGTAATAGGAGGCGGTGCCTACCCATTTTTTTAATTAATACTTGAGGGTTCACTAACCTAAGACTTTACAAAATTAAAAAAAAAATTGGTGAGAAAAATCAAACCCATACCATGGATGAAGAATTCATATGTTTTTTACCACGTGGTCAGTGTACGCACAAACAAATACAGGGCATACAGTGAAACTCTAATATAAACCACACTTACTTTCCACTTAGGAATTGGTGAGAATCTTTGGGGTGGCCAAGAGAACAGTTGCCTTACATCTAAGTGGGTCTAGATTTACTTCCTGGCATTGTTTAAGCATGGTTGATTATTTGAGTGACTCAAGCTAATTTCATTCCTTGTTAATTTCAAAGAGATGAGTTGCTTTCCTCTATCAAGAGCTTCTTTATGGGATGCCTGAGTAGCTCAGCAGTTGAGCGTCTGCCTTCCGTTCAGGGTGTGATCCCGGGATCCAGGATCCGGGATCAAGTCCCATGCTGGGCTTCTTGCAAGGAGCCTGCTTTTCCCTCTGCCTGTGTCTCTGCCTCTGTGTGTGTGTCTCTCTCATGAATAAATAAATAAAATCTTAAAAAAAAAAAAAAAGAGCTTCTTTGCTAAAAGATGCAATGGCAAATGTTCACAGTTACCTTTAAAATCATTACCAACTGATTTCTCTAGAGTTTCAGAAGTTTCTTCCTTCTTATAGACTTTAGAAATGCCAGTAGTGTACTGTATTTATTCTGGAAGAATTTCTAATTGCTTAGCCCTGCAGCATTCTAGCCTGGGGCCTCTTCATCCTGTTGTGGCAGAGGGAGGGGCACTTGAAATTGCAGTCAGGGGAAAGAATTAGTTCCAGATTAGAATCCCAGGTGCAAAGTAATTGGGGGGGGGGGGAGGGAATGGAACCTCCCTAATGGTCTGTTCTCCTAGAATGATTTTCACTTTGAATCGCTATCACATGGACTATGAAGGTACTCCTCACTCTTCCGCCGTAATATGTACATGAAGCTAAGCAAGCACATTCACAAAACTCCACTTCCTATAGGCAAAGTCAAGCTGAAAACATCACTGGCAGATAATCAACATGTAAACATGAAAAAGTCATTGATCACTGAAATGAATTTATCTAGGAAAATGTTTTTCATAGAATGCCCCATTAGGGCCCAATTTAGTGATATATTCTAAACTCCTGTTCTTCAGGTCATATAGTTTGTTCTTAAAGAATATCTTATATTTAGTTTGTTACATTACCTATATGTCTATTGCCAAATATTTTCCCACAAGTGTCAGTGACTTCAAAAAAGGAAATCTTATTTTAACCAGTCAGAGAAAACCCATTATTACCAAAAAGCTATGCATAAGTGATGAGCCATCTTCGGAAGCTTCCTGAAACAACTATTGCATTAATGTAAGTAAACATTCTAGAATGGTATTTTAACAAATGCTCTGAGACTATAACGTTTTCATATTCATTGAGCTTTGTGGAAACAAAAGAAAATCCTTATAAATATACAAACTAGAGTCTCCTAAACTTGCTTACAAGAATAGCTGGGTATGTAGCACCTATCTATTTCAGCAAACAGAGTCCTCAAGAAAAGCCGTGGAAACTGTTAAGAGTTTATTTGAGCCAAATTCACTTCCTCTCAGTCCTTTATGGTACTCTGCCATATGGTATGTATGGTAGACCGTATGGTAACTCTACCACTACCCTGTTAGGCTTCTACTTCTTTCCAAACCCCTATCTCCAGGCAAGGAAAAATCTGCTATGAAGTCCTTATCTTTATTAGTTGACTTGACTTTAAATTAAATTAATTTATCCATTTTACTGTGTGAAATTTATTATGCTATCACTTTTATCTATTTATATATGTAATATAGTATAGATTTATGTATGTATATACACATATACACATATATGGGATCTAGTATATTATCATCATATATGTACATCCTAAGATACTATAATGCTACTATAATTAAAATATAAAGATTATTTGTACTTGTGATATTGTGAGTCATAAGAAATATGTATATATATATTTGGTCATTTAGATGATGAAAATATATTTGTCATAGATGTTTGGTCTTCACCCACTGTTCTTGGTTCACAGTTCTTAAATCCCTTGGAATTTCCTAATCCATAAGAGCAATGGGAGCATGTTTTGTTATATTTGGTATTCTGCCCTCAATTCCTGAAAATTCTTCAGAGCCATAAAAGTGAAATGAATGCCTTGTTATCCACAACTGGGTTTGTGTTAGTGAAGGTGACTTTTTGGAAAACCTCTACGGTTGGAGGCTGATTGCCAGGAATATGGACCATAGAATAGAGGGTTGAAAATTTCAGTCTCACCCCCTGATTTCCTTGGAAGGAAGAGGGCTAGAGCTTGAATCAATCCCCAATGACCAATGACTTACTTAATCAATCATGCCTATGTAGTGAAGCTTCCATAAAAACCCAAAAGAAGGGGGATCATAGAGATACAAGGTTGGTAAACCAGAATTCTTTCAGATGCCACTGTGTAGCCAGGGTGCAAGGGTCCAAGAACATCTGGCTCCAGGGGTCCCAAACCTACCAGGTCCGGTTACTCATTGCTGATAAGATCCAAAGGCAGACAAATGAGTGATGGTGAAACAAGAAAGGAATTTATTTCAGTGAGGCCACCATGAGAAAGACAGCAGACTATTCTTTCAAAGACTGCCTTCAAAGTGCCAAAAAATACTTCCAGGTTTTATGGGGCACAGACTGGTGGGTATAAGCAGGTAGGCAGTAAAGGCCAACTTGATCATCATCTTGCGGTCATCACACAGGTCTTGCTGATCTTTATTACTTGAGGGGGTAGTTTCAGCTCCCATCTGAAGATGTTTTGCCTGCAGGGTCTTTTGCCTGAGTTAAGAGATGAGCTGGCAAGAAGAATTTCATCATTTGGAAAGTTTAAGGTCAAAATAGAGGTAGTCAAAGTCCCAAACTCCATGAGGACAGAAGCTTTGTTCAGGACCTCCCTCTGTGTATCTCTTCATCTTTCTGTTGATTTGTAACTTTTAATGTCCTTTGTAATAAATCAGTAATCTAGTAAATAAGCAAGTTTCCTGAGTCCTGTGAATTATTCTAGCAAATTAACCGGACTCCAAGGAGGGGATAGTGAAAACCTCTGATTTATAGCCAGTTGGTCAGAGTATGGGTAACAAACTGCGATTGTGATTGGCATCCGAAGTAGAGGGCTATTTTATGGGATGAAGCCCTTTATCTGTGGAACCTGACACAATCTCTGGATAGATACTGTCAGAATTGAGCTGAACTGAGTTGAATTCTCAGACACGCTGCTGATATCTAAGAACTGCTTGTCAGTTAAGGGAAGCCTACGCACACACAGACACACACACATGTTGGAATTGGGTCCAGAAACCCAAAAGAATATTTATTTAAAATAGCAACACAATGGGCTCCCTGGGTGGCTTAGCGGTTTGGTGCCTGCCTTTGGCCAGGGCATGATCCTGGAGTCCCATATCGGGCTCCCTGCATGGAACCTGCGTTTCCCTCTGCCTATGTTTCTGCCCCCCACCCTCTCTCTGTGTCTCTCATGAATAGATAAATAAAATCTTTAAAAAAAATAGCAACACAGTGACAAAAACATCATATATAACATAAAATTATATATTCACATATACACACATAAAATCTAGCGATTTTAATTATCATAGCATATAATATCTCAGAGTTTGATTTTAATTTGCTTTTGCTTAAAACATTCTAGGTTCCTCACATTTTAAAAAGGAAGAGTAGCAAACAAGGGGGAGGAAAAGGGAGGAGAGGTAGGAAAAGAAGAATAAAAGGGAAAAAAAGAAAAATAACATTGGAATTGGAATTGGAATTGGAACTTAATTGTGAAGAACTGTATCTTTATAGAATTAAATCCACCCTTCCCTGAATGTGATATGCCTTTCCATTTAGATCTTTTCCAAAACTTTTGTAAATTTTCATGAATTTTCTTCTTATCACTATTGTTCATTACGTAAGTTTATCCATTGCTAGTTTATGATTTTGTTGACATTGTGAATGAAGTCTTTTATTTTCATTGTATTTTCAAATGGTTAGTAGTGGTAAGGCTGATATTTTAATTTCTATCTGCTTACATCCTTCGTCTACATCTCAATTGGTTCATCATCCTAGAAGGAGTAACAAATAAGCTAATGAGAATCATTTATTGCCTTCTCCCCACACCAAACACCCAACAAATAATTATGTAGATTTTCTTCCTTGGCCTATGGTTGCTATGCACTGCTTCATTTCCTGATCTTAAGGCATTCTTGCTTTCTGGTATAGTTCCTACTTGATCATGGTATGTCATTATATTAAAATCATATTGTATTAAGTTCACTACTATCTGTGAATGCTTACGTTGTTTGTCACAATTGAGATAGAACTGCAGCTTTTTGCACTGTGTAAGATTTTGCTATTAGGCTTATGTTAGCTAAATTAGAAAATTTTCCTTCTTTCCTAGGCTCTTCATATTAATCCTCCTTGAAAGTTTTAGAATTCACCTGTAAAACTATTAGGACAAGAGCCTTTAAAAAAACTACAATATTTCATTATTTCTCTAGATATTAGTCTTTTACGTTTTTCTAATTATTTTAGAGTTGATCTTATTAATGTTGCATAAAATATTATACATCACTGAAATGTTTAACATTAACATAGTTATATAATTTTTAAAATGTTTATAGATATATCATAACATTAATGTTGGTCCTTTTTTGTTTAGAATTACCATACATTACATATTTTTAATGTTTCTTAAAGAACCAGTTTCTAGCTTTTATAGATTTTCAATTTCTAATTACTTATTTTACCTTTTGTATTAATTAGGGTTTTTTCCCCTGATTTCCTTAAATTTGACTACTCATTTTCAAATGTTTTGAGGTTTTTTAATTGTTTATTTTCATTCATTTGTGTTTAATAATAGTAACATGTAGACTATCAGTTTCTAGGATGGCTTTGGCCATTTACTGTAAGCTTTGATACACTGAATTTTTATTGTTCCTATTTTCTGTGTAGTCTCTATCTAGGCTATACTTGGAAGTAACTGAATTTATTTTCTTTAAACTTTTACCATTAGTTTTCCTTTTTATTTACTTTGCTTGTGTTCAGTGACCCCATTTTAATTTCAGACTCAAGATTTTATTCAGCTCTTTAAAATCTTCCTGATCGGGATGTCCACTCTCACCACTGCTATTCAACATAGTACTGGAAGTCCTGCCTCAGCAATCAGACAACAAAAAGACATTAAAGGCATTCACATTGGCAAAGAAGAAGTCCAACTCTCCCTCTTCGCTGATGACATGATACTCTACATAGAAAACCCAAAAGTCTCCACCCCAAGATTGCTAGAACTCATACAGCAATTTGGTAGCATGGCAGGATACAAAATCAATGCCCAGAAACCAGTGGCATTTCTATACACTAACAATGAGACTGAAGAAAGAGCAATTAAGGAGTCAATCCCATTTACAATTGCACCCAAAAGCATAAGATACCTAGGAATAGACCTACCCAAAGGGGTACAGGACCTATACTCTAAAAACCATAGAACAGTTCTGAAAAAAATTGAGGAGGACACAAAGAGATGGAAAAATATTCCATGCTCATGGATTGGCAGAATTAATATTGTGAAAATGTCCATGTTACCCAGGGCAATTTACACGTTTAATGCAATCCCTATCAAAATACCATGGACTTTCTTCAGAGAGTTAGAACAAATTATTTTAAGATTTGTGTGGAATCAGAAAAGACCCCGAATAGCCAGGGGAATTTTAAAAAAGAAAATCATATCTGGGGGCATCACAATGCCAGATTTCAGGTTGTACTACAAAGCTGTGGTCATCAAGACAGTGTGGTACTGGCACAAAACAGACACATAGATCAATGGAACAGAATAGAGAACCCAGAAATGGACCCTGAACTTTATGGTCAACTAATATTCAATAAAGGAGGAAAGACTATCCACTGGAAGAAAGACAGTCTCTTCAATACATGGTGCTGGGAAAATTGGACATCCACATGCAGAAGAATGAAACTAGACCACTCTCTTGCACCAGACACAAAGATAAACTCAAAATGGATGAAAGATCTAAATGTGAGACAAGATTCCATCAAAATCCAGGAGGAGAACACAGGCAACACCCTTTTTGAACTCGGCCACAGCAACTTCTTGAAAGATACATCTATGAAGGCAAGAGAAACAAAAGCAACAATGAACTATTGGGACTTCATCAAGATAAGAAGCTTTTGCACAGCAAAGGATACAGTCAACAAAACTCAAAGACAACCTACAGAATGGGAGAAGATATTTGCAAATGACATATCAGATAAAGGGCTAGTTTCCAAGATCTATAAAGAACTTGTTAAACTCAACACCAAAGAAACAAACAATCCAATCATGAAATGGGCAAAAGACATGAAGAGAAATCTCACAGAGGAAGACATAGACATGGCCAACAAGCACATGAGAAAATGCTCCGCATCACTGGCCATCAGGGAAATACAAATCAAAACCACAATGAGATCCCACCTCACACCAGTGAGAATGGGGAAAATTAACAAGGCAGGAAACCACAAATGTTGGAGAGGATGCAGAGAAAAGGGAACCCTCTTACACTGTTGGTGGGAATGTGAACTGGTGCAGCCACTCTGGAAAACTGTGGAGGTTCCTCAAAGAGTTAAAAATAGACCTGCCCTACGACCCGGCAATTGCACTGCTGGGGATTTACCCCAAAGATACAGATGCAATGAAACGCCGGGACACCTGCACCCCGATGTTTCTAGCAGCAATGGCCACGATAGCCAAACTGTGGAAGGAGCCTCGGTGTCCAACGAAAGATGAATGTATAAAGAAGATGTGGTCTATGTATACAATGGAATATTCCTCAGCCATTAGAAACGACAAATACCCACCATTTGCTTCGACGTGGATGGAACTGGAGGGTATTATGCTGAGTGAAGTAAGTCAGTCGGAGAAGGACAAACAGTGTATGTTCTCATTCATTTGGGGAATATAAATAATAGTGAAAGGGAATAGAAGGGAAGGGAGAAGAAATGTGTGGGAAATATCAGAAAGGGAGACAGAACATAAAGACTCCTAACTCTGGGAAACGAACTAGGGGTGGTGGAAGGGGAGGAGGGCGAATGGGTGGGGGTGAATGGGTGACGGGCACTTGACAGGATGAGCACTGGGTGTTGTTCTGTATGTTGGCAAATTGAACACCAATAAAAAATAAATTTATTATTAAAAAA
Source organism: Canis aureus (assembly GCF_053574225.1). Taxonomy (NCBI): domain Eukaryota; kingdom Metazoa; phylum Chordata; class Mammalia; order Carnivora; family Canidae; genus Canis; species Canis aureus. The sequence continues at coordinate 65,077,815 of NC_135624.1, forward strand.
ATCTTCCTGATTTTTCATTAGTACTTCTCTTTGGCTTCTCTTTCTCTTTCTGAAGTCTCTATTTAATGTATAATGAATTTCTTACTTCTTTCTACATCTCATCTTTTATTTCCTCACTTTTATCTGTTTCTCTTTAGTTAGGCTCTTGGAGAAGTTTATTGGACATGTCAAAACTTTAATATATAATTTGCTATGATATATAAACCTTTTTTCACTATTTTTTTTTACTTGCTTTTAATTTGTCACCCATTTTTTTAAATCTTCTTTAAATTATATTTAAGTTTTTCTTAGATGAGCCTCTTTTTATCAGTGACCATTTTGGTTACATAAAGGTAGTATTTTTTTTTTAATCTTACTGAGTCACAAAAAAACTTTAAAATGTACTCCTGTTTATTCTAGTAAGTTCTAATGCTTCGGAGCAGTCCCCTTCCTTTGTACTAAAATAACTATGTGCCTGATGATTTTTCTGTCTCCTCAGGCACACCTGAGGCACAGGAAATTCTTTTATTATCTACCATTAGAAGCTGATAGGGAACTGTCTGAGAGTATATAAGTCTCTGTTCAAACCTTTCTAAAACACATAAATATGAAAAGATGAGATTTACTGTAATCATACTTTGCTAGTTCAGAGGTACAGTGGCCTGGGGAGAAATAGGAAGTATCTGAAGCCAAAGACAGCAAGTAGTAGCCAGGAATTAGCTGGCAGAGGACCACCATTCTTTGCCTGGCATAGTTAGGTTTTTTAGGAGCCAGCCAAAGAAGAGCCCTACTTCTTACCTAGTGGGCCAAATAGGCAGGGAGTAAATGCCACTTTGGGCATCTCTGCTTGCCATGACCTCCTGGAACCAATTGTTTTTCCCAGAAGCAGTAATAGGATCCATATTGTTCTGCTGACTTTGGATGGGGGAAAAGAAGCAACAGCTGGTGGTTAACATGGATTTTGCCAGGCTTTTTGCACTTGATCTTAATACTTCGCCTATAGAGGATCATGTGTCCAATCAACCATTTCTTCATTTCAGTCCTGTTTAGTCAAACAATTCAAAATTACTTAGGTTCTCATGTGAGAAAAGTCCCTGTTTCCAGGGTTATCAGAATCAGCAAAAATTATTTCTTACTTTCATATTCCGCTGGTCATTTCCATTCAAGTCAGACAATCATTAGTCATCTGTGCTTAATTGATCTTCGTTAATGTAGGACTTTTTGTTATGTTTTTGCACTAATGGACGTAGTCCTATGCTTTCTCTTTTATTTCTACCACTAGTTGTAAAGTTTCTGAAAACACTGTTAAACAACTGGGTCAGTTTGTCCTTTGACATCTGGGAAAATGCTAGACTTATGTTGGTCCGTTTATGGAAGAAAATTCTATGCTCTTCTCTTCACCTTTTCCTAGCTTCCAGCATCTTCCAAAACAGCTGCAAAGGGAGTTTTATTCCAGCATTTCAAAGATCCCTTTAGACTTTTTTGTTCAAACATATTTCTCTCACTGGATTAACAATAATCTGTTTCACTACAATGTTGAGAAAAAAAATTTACTTTTAATCTAAAGATAGACTACATTGGAGGCTCATTCTTTATAACAAAAGGAACAATCTCATTAGATTGAAACAATTAGATAATATTACTGTAAGACATACTTTCCTGACAGTAAAAGCAATAAATATATGAAGAAATGAGGTAAATATTTTCAGATAAAATATAAAGAAAACAAAGGAAAAGATAAGATAAAATCCTCTTAAGATAAATCACCAGAAATGTGTATAAAATCTATTTCTTTCCAAATAAAAATTGTAAGCTTCTGGTATCCAGTCCATTACAGATATCTCAATTACTAGCAAATTGTACCCAAACACTGCATTTTTTTTTTAAAAGGAGGCACTCAAGTGAATGCAACCAATAATACAAATATTTCTCTTTTAGTTCAGAGGTACTAATCATACATGTCCAATGATCTACTCACAAAAATATAAATCAACTCACTGCACTCTGCCATGACACTCCTGGGAAAAACAACAACACCATCTTTGTGTTCATGTGGTCAGCCATGGGGACTTTCCCTAACCCACATATTTCAAAATGTATTATCTCAGATCAATATGTAGCAGATAGTAATGTTCTAAGAAAATGCATGTGCCATAAATTCTTTTTGATATTCACTGGGTGCTGGAAGACAGGCTTAGTGATAACAAGGAAACACAGGCAGAAATGACACAAGTTACCATCCCTTTACCCATCAGCTTCATCTAAATCAAGAAGGAAAACTGGCTGTATAAAAGCCAAGTGACATATATTGGGATGATATGTCGCCAATAGCCATCCCATTGATTGCTTCATTATGAGCCAATCTGATGGACTAAATTAATATTCCCTCCCTCCTTCACTCATATTGGAAAGTTTTTCCTGAGGGTATATGATCAGTTTAGGGAACTATATCAGTAAGGAATGATTTTGACTTCATAGAACAGCAACCAGAATAAGTACTTAAAAATATTATCAAGGATCTGGCTGTCCATCATTCCACTCTGTTCTTTTCAGTATGTGGACCTCACCCTCCTGATTATGGCCTCCTGGTCACAAAACTATTGCCTGCACTCTAGGCATAGAACTGATATTACAGGGAGGAAGAGAAAAAGCAAAGATGGTGAATAACTGTTGGTACCCATAATTAAGAAGACAAAATCTTCCCCAAAGCTAGCAAATACTGGCCATTTGTCTTCTATCAGTTCTATGCCTAGAGTGCACAGAATGAATGAAACCTAAGAACATTACCTCAATCAGGTGATCAAGGTTAATATCAACAATAAAGTCATATTGATAGTATGTATGTACCCTTGATCAATTTGATGCAAGTAACACTACTTCTGTGGTCTTTCTCCCTACAAGTTTTAACTTTGTATAATCATTAGAAAAATATCAGACAGATTTCATTTGAGAGACATTTTACCAAATGATCAGTACTCCCCCAAACTGTCAAGTGATTAAAAGCAAGAAAAGTCTGAAAAACTGTCACAGCCAAGGGGAGACTAAGCAAACATGACAACTAATGTGGTATCCTGAATGAAATCCTAGAACAGAAAAAGGACACTAGGTACAAACAAAGAAAATCTGATGCTATATGGACCGTAGTTAATAATGTAACAGAATTGGCTTGTTTATTGTGACAATTGTATCATACTAAGGTAAGATGTTAACCATAATAGAAACGGTGTGGGACTTATGGGAATTCTCTGCAACTTTTTTGTAAATTGCAAACTATTCTAAAATAAAGCACTTATTTAAAAAAAGAAAAACAGCAAATTTTCATGATTATTCTTGAAACGGAGAACTGACCTGTGCATTGTGTATTATTTAACAGCCATCTCTGGCCTCAACCCTCTTTTTTTTTTTTTTTTTTTTTAATTTTTTATTTTATTTTATTTTATTTTTTTATTTTTTGGCCTCAACCCTCTTGATGCCAGTAGCATGTACTAGCCATGATTATCAAAAATGACTCCAGACATTGCCAAATGTTCCCCAGGGGGAAAAATTGTCCCTAGTTGAGATCTATTGCTGTAAAATACTTACCGTGTATCAGTCACTAAACATTCCAAATATACTTTAAAATACTCACAAAAATCCCATGAGATTCTTATTGTTTTATGGAAAACAAAAGGGTAAAGGAAAATGTAAGAAGCTTACCCAAGTTTTCATAGCTAAATAGGTATGGTGTTGTGGTTGAGCCCCGACAGTCAGATTTAAATGGTCTTAGCAACAATACCACAACTGCATCTGTAAAAGCTATAATAATTCTGCTGTCACAAAGCTGTAGTTAGAATTAAGTGCTATCTAAAAAAAATCACGCACGATGCTTAGAATAGAGGAGACATACGGTAAATGCTAGAAGAATCTATGTCTGAAGCCACCCTGGTTCTACACCAAGCTTGCTCCACTTCCTATACCCCTTCTAGTATTGACCGTTCGTTCCTCCTTCTACAGCTTCCTTACCTTCTGCCGACAAACAGGCTCAACTCTCTTCCACCTGAAGAAAGAGAACCTTTCCTTGAGTAGGTTTCTCAAGTTACCAAACAAATATTTTAACTCTGCATTCATACTTATTTTCCCTTCATTATCATTCGTTCATTTCATAATGTTTTAAAATCTTGATCCGTTCCTGCCTATGAGCTCCTATGGACCTGATCCAGGGTGATAACGCTAGGAGGTGCTGGCACTAGGAAAAGCCTGAGGGGCATAGACTTCGGCCACCTTTTTGTAAGATAAGAAAGCTGAAGCAACAAATGTTTGATGTCTTCCCAAGGACATCGTGCGCTTGCATTTTTTCTACGAAATTACTTCATGTCCTCATCTCTATTGGTCTCTGCTTCACGTGAAGCTGCTCAGCACTTCCCTATCCTGTTTCATTAATTGTATTATCTCCCATGACCTCAACAGTCATATATATTTCTCTCCAATCTTTTCTCTTACCTACCCTTTCTCCTGAGCTAGAGACACACAGATTTAACTGCCGAGTGAACGATATTACTTAGATGTCCTCTAACTCCCTGAAACATCTACAAAGTAGAAGTCATCATCTTTACTAATAAAGTATGCCTTTTAACATCCTGATCTTTCTTGATGGGAAACTTAAATCACTGTTATCTCTTCTATTTTTATCTCCATCACCTTCATATCAAATCTCTGTTGGATTCTCTGCATTTTTTTTTTTTACCTCTGAAGTCTTTAATATAGCTCCATTTAATTCCAGTTCTTATTATTCTAGTTTGAGCTTTCATTATTGCCTGGAACATTTAAGTAATTCAATGAATAGTTTTTTACTTCAGCCTTTCCTTCCCTAATAATTTTGAAAATCATGACAGATTAAACTTCTTAAAACATATCCCTCAAAATGTGATAGGCTACTCAAAAACTCTCAGTATCTCTGCATTACTAAGACCTATGCAGCTAAATATAGTAGTCACTGACCAGCTGTGTCTACTGAGCCCTCAAAATGTGGTTATTATAAAGTGAGATGGGCTGAAGTGTAAAATGCATACTGGGTTTTGAAAACAGTACAAAAAAATTAAGTAAAATATCTTTATACTAGTTTTTATACAGACTAAATGCTGAATTGATAATATGGATATGTTGTGTTAGAGAACATTATTAAAAATAAGTTTAACTTTATTCAGTGATTCATAGAAATTTAAAATTACATATGTGGTTCATATTATATTTCTTTGGACAGTGATGGCCTAGACAACTGAGCATACACTCAGCTTTTCATGCAAAATCAATGATAATTTCTTGTTTCTTTCCCAACTCTTTTCCATTATTTATGTGTGTATGTTTGTATCTACGCCATGCACTGCATTCAGTTCAGACAATTGCTATTCCCTGACCATTCTAACCAGTCTTTACCACCTTTGTGCCTTTACTTATGAGCTTCACCCCTAATACAGCTCCCCATCTTCCATTCCTGCCTATTAGGACTCTTTCATTATGGAATAATATAAGAGAGTATAGGCAAGAAGACACTTTATTGTCTGTATAAGTGAAAAATCTAGATGTCAGTTTGAGAAACTGTTGGGGAATTGAATAATGTTATCACAATGTGAAATTCATTCTCTTTCTACCTCTATCCCCTCCCGCCCTGCTTCATTTCCTACTCGCCTCATCTCTCATTTCTGCTTTCCTTTGCATTGCCTTCAATTTATTCGCAAGATCTCTAAGGCAGGAAACTCTAAGGTTAGCAACCCTAAAAGAGAAAGCTCATTTTTACTGCACTGGGTTATATATCTTCAAGGATATAACTGTTACCTGACTGGTCAGATTTGAGCCACATGCAAATTATAAAACAAGGATGGAGTCAACCTGACCCAAATCACAACAGCCTGAGGGTAGAAGGTAGGTTATGCCTGGAGGAATATCAAAGTGAGGCTACCAAGGGACAGGAAATGGTTTCGGAGCAGATGAAACAGAAGTAACTGACGTTGTCAAAAGTCTTTGGTTCTTCAAAGTTCATCTCAAATGACTTTTCATAATGGAAACCTTCCACTTCCTCAATTGGGTGTGGTTTCTCCCTTCTTTACATTCCCAATCTATACTGTTTGTACTCCTGTGGCAATTACCATATTTAAATTGCATTACAATCATTTCTGTGATCACATTGTTTCCTCCAACCTTAGTTTTATAATATAATACCTAATAAGGCCCTCATGAGCTATTGAGTGCATAACAGAAATCACAGATTTATTGAATTGTTGGTTAACATTGAATCTTTTCAGGTAGGGGGTTCATGTACCTAAGAAAAAACTAGAACCGTAAGGAATTAAAAGTCACTAAATATAGTTAATATAATTTCCTACAATAAATATTGTTACTTTTATAATACAAAAAATATGAAAAAAAAAACCCTCAACACATCCCCAGAATAAATTCTATATGGCCTTGAAGACAGTACCAGCTTTTATTACTAGTCACCTAGTGCAATGCTTTATACACAATATAATGATAAAAATCACATACTAAAATAGCTTATTTCATTGAAGACCAGTCTTACAAATTATATAATGTCATTCCTACTTGGTCCTCATTTTACAGGTGACAAAGATGAGATGCTAAGAGACTAAGTAACTTGCCCAAGGTTACACACAGAATAAGAAGCAAAGCCAGGATTTGAGCCTAAGCAGTTTGGTTCCAGAGCCCACTCTGAACAAAGAAAAGTCAGTAACTGTGCTGGTCCTCGTTTGGTGTCTACCAGATTCATTTCTTCTCTTTATCTGCTCTCCTCTGCATCCTAAGGAATCGGATGCCTGCAGCCCGTGTTTCTCAAGCTCTTTGTAAACTGGCTTCTCCTTGTAATGAGAGTCACTAATGGGATACTGGAAGATGGGAGGATGGGACAAGGCAGATTTAGCCTCTCTTTTTGCCTTGGGCAGCATCTGCACTCAGGACTCCAGCTCCCATCAGACTGCCCTGCCATGGTTCCAGCTTCTGCTGTATGGCCCTGGCATTTCCTGAACCTTTTTTTTCCCTTTCAGCCAGGAATCCAACAACTACTTGTTGCTAATCTTTGCCTCACTGACCTCTGTTTGGCTTCTCTGTCAACCGGAATCTCTTTAACCAATCCCACAGATTAAATTCCCTTTCTAATATTGATATCCTCCACAAAATACCTTCTTAGGGAAGAATTGCCCAGAAGAATTCCTACTGTTTTTTTGACCCAAACTTCAGGATCTATGGATTTCTCAATACAATCTCTTTTGATTGATATTTGTAAATATCAATTTATATTTATGTCCCAGGCATCTTATAGATCATTTAAACAAAACAAAGTTCCCTAGTGTGAAAAGAAAACCTTGCATCACATTCCAAATACAAATGGTAGAACTTCAGAATCACTTGTGGACATTTTAGACAGTGTGCCAACTTTCTACTTTTTTTTTTTTTAAGATTTTATGTATTTATTCATGAGAGACACACAAAGAGAGGCGAGACAGGCAGGCAGAGAGGCAGGCGCCCTGCAGGGAGCCCGATGTGGGACTCGATCCCAGGACCCCAGGATCACAACTTGAGCCAAAGGCAGTTGCTCAACCACTGAGACATGCCAAAAATGTGGCAACTTTCTAAAGCATTACTGTGTCACTCTTAGAGCCCTGACCTCATGTTTCTTTGTAGTTGATCTCCACCAACCTATTTAAGCAGGCACTTTTCTTTGTTTACTGCTATAGCTCCAGCTTTCAGAACAATGTTTGGCATATAGTAGGTACTCATTAAATATTTAGTTAAATTAATATTAGATTCCTTAGCTATTTCATCTATAAATGTCAGGATTTTCATCACAACAACCACCAACCTTTTTGATACTTCTTGCAATTAATGCTTTAAAAGTCATAGATGTTCTCTGACTAAAGAGGGGAAACCAAAGAGATGTACAGAAAAATTTATTGCCGGCCCACAATGGCCAGATTATGTATTACTTTAGAGCGTTTTCTAAAAAACCCAAAGATCCTCAGAGGTCCCGAGGGGACCTTTATAAAACCATTAAAAAATAATAATAATAAAAGAGGCAGAAGATGAAACGGAGTCCCTGTATTTCCTCCGTATCCACTCTAATATAAGGATCAGGAGACTTTTTTTTTGAGAAAAAAAAAAATCCAGTTTTGGCACAGATACTGCATAGCCTTAGATAGTCAATCTCCATTTCATCATATGTGAACTGTGAAAGATAACATTTTATAAACTTTGGAATTATGTACCAATTAGTAGGGTGGAAGAAGCTATAATATTAAAATACTTAAAAATAAAATTAATATGCACACTTAACCTATAAGCACTTTGACAACTGGACCGTAGAATGGTCTACTGTAGTGAAATATAGTCAAGTAATTTCAAGCCCAAAGCTCTCTCTAAAACAACCTACTTATACATACGAGAAACTAAGTTTTTTACCACTTCATAGCCTTTTAAGTGGTGATTCCTGTGTCAAGAACAACAGAAGTTTCAAAAATATTCTTTCCTGTCATTTATATCTGTTTCGTGTTGCATACTGGAATCCGTCCTCGAGCTTAATTAAAATCGGAAATTAACATAAAGACAGGCTGAGGGGATCCCTGGGTGGCGCAGCGGTTTGGCGCCTGCCTTTGGCCCAGGGCGCGATCCTGGAGACCCGGGATCGAATCCCACGTCGGGCTTCCGGTGTATGGAGCCTGCTTCTCCCTCTGCCTGTGTCTCTGCCTCTCTCTCTCTCTCTCTCACTGTGTGCCTATCATAAATAAAAAAAAAAAAAAAAAAAAAAAAAGACAGGCTGATTACTGACCATCCTCCAGGAAGCAGGAACCGAGGAGCCCCTAAATGGTAAGCTTCGTGGTACTTATTTACTTATTTATTTTTATTTATTTTTTTTAATTTGTATTTATTCATGATAGTCACACAGAGAGAGAGAGAGAGAGAGAGAGAGGCAGAGACACAGGCAGAGGCAGAAGCAGGCCCCAGGCAAGGAGCCCGACCCGGGACTCGATCCCGCGCATCCAGGATCAGGCCCTGGGCCCAAGGCAGGTGCTAAGCCGCTGAGCCACCCGGGCTGCCCCAGCTTCCTGATGTTTAAACAGCCGGAACAAAGAAAGTTCGTCTAAACAAACCCATAAGGGCTGAGATTGGTGGTACCGAAGGCTCAGACAATCCAGGCCCAGCCTGTGAGTGCTCCAACCGCAGAGGGCCTGCAACCAGCTGCAAACCTCGGTTGCCTTCCCTGTCCTAACAGGCACCATTGTCCCCAGTGCCCGAGGGCTGCATTGGAGAAACGGGCCCCAGCTGGTACCCTCTGGGCTTATCTTGGACACATCCTTCGCCTGGATCTCTGAGCGACCTTTCCCTTCCTCGCTGCCAGTCCCATTCGCTTCGTTCCTCGACGGCAGCTCTGGGCTTGTGCCTTCCCGACCCGGGTCTGGCGTTCAGGTGACCCCGGGGAGCCGCAGCCGTGCAGTCCGGCGACGCACTTTTGCACCGAGCAGTACAGCCCCTGGACCCTCCGGGAGAAGGTCGGCATTGTCGCTTGGAGTTCTCTCCTCTCCGGTAGCCTGGCAACCAACCCGCGTCTCTTTGATGGAGGGCGTTCCTGCTAGAAAACAGCTTTATGAAAAGTGTCAGGGTCATCTTTAGAAACCCAAAGAAAACAAAACAAAACCCCCCAAAAAAGCCTACCACCAAGAAGGCAAAGAGGGGGAAAAAAAATAAAAAAATAAAAAGCCCCGCGCACAACTCAATTATTCAGCCGCACACAACTGAGCCTGACAGGCGCTCCTAACGACGCTCACTTGAATTTAATTAAGTTTGTCCCGTAGCCTGTGAACTGCTCGCCAGGCCTGCTGCGGGAGCTGGGAAGCCTGAAGGCGGCCCCGTGAGGCCGCTGAGGAGCAGGGCGCGGCGTCTGAAGTTAGGTAGATTCCCATCCCCTCGGCCCATCAAGTGGCCTGGGGGGTGACCTTGCGAAGGGAGCATTAGAAGGTGGGTGGCCTGAGGGCAAAGACGGATGAGAACTTTTCCCACCAGCAACATGCAGCAACATGCAGCAACATGCAACAACATACTGCAACATGCAACAACGTGCAGCAACATGCAACAACATGCAACAACATGCAACAACATGCAGCAACATGCAACAACGTGCAGCAACATACTGCAACATGCAACAACGTGCAGCAACGTGCAGCAACATGCAACAACATGCAGCAACATGCAGCAACATGCAACAACATGCAGCAACATGCAACAACATGCAACAACATGCAGCAACATACTGCAACATGCAACAACGTGCAGCAACATGCAACAATGTGCAGCAACATGCAGCAACATGCAACATGCAACAATGTGCAGCAACATGCAACAACATGCAACAACGTTCTGCAACATGCAGCAACATGCAACAACATGCAGCAACATGCTCCCTCCCGGAGGCCTGGTGCTGAGGAGCAAAATGCCTGGCCTCTGGAACTGGGAAGTCACACCATTAGACTCAAATGCCAGCTCTGCCACTCAACTAGCTCTGCTCCTTTGGGGACGTTGGCACACCTCTCTGGGGCTGTTTCTTCCCCCGTAAGCAGGGAAAGTCAGAGCCACCTGGGAGACTGAGGGAGTATGGGTGAACCGCCTGACGCTTGGCTCTTAAGGACTCTGCATCTCCCCACTTAAATCCCCTAAGGCGTGTTCCCCTTTCCTATGAAATCACTTCCAAACCTGGCAACATAATAGAGAATCTTCAAAATACAGTGCTAGGAGCAGAGGCCTGTTGCCTGCAAATGCCTCACGGAACTGCCTGCCTTTCCCCTGTGTACCCGTGCGCGACCTTGTCCTCTGGACGTAGCCAGTCATTTCCAGTCATTCTTCCAGATCCCATTCTAGTATCTCCGAAACTCTTGTCTTAACCATTCTGGCCCTTGGGTTCTCACAGCCTTTAGTACTTCTCTCATTTGAAGGCTTCTACCCATTAAATCAAGGGACTCGGGGTGCCTGGGTGGCTCAGTGGTTGAGCGTCTGCCTTTGGCTCAGGGGTGACCCCAGGGTCCTTGGATGGAGGCCCACATCAGGCTCCCCACAGGCAGCCTGCCTACATCTCTGCCTCCCTCTGTCTTTCATGAATAAATAAATAAATCTTTAAAAATAAATAAATAAAAATAAAATAAATCGAGTGCTTCTTCCCAAACAAATCAACGATCTTCTTATGGGCATAGTTGGGTACCATTTACTTTTATGTTATTCCAATATTTAAGTGAAGTGTTCAATAAATATCTAATTGATGAATGGACAATTTTCAGAACATCTTTATTTGAAATGTACATTTAAAATGTTCTAGGAAAGTGAACTGGTGGACCTGGGTACCCAATGGTTGATCGTCTGCCTTTGGACCAGGTTGTTATCCTGGGTTCCTGGAATCGAGTCCCACATCAGGCTCCCAAGAGGGAGTCTTCTTCTCCCTCTGCCTGTATCTCTGCCTCCCTCTCTGTGTCTCTCATGAATAAATAAATAAAATCTTTTTAAAAAATGTTCTAGAAAGGAATTACTTTTGTTTTCTTTGGCACCTCCCCCTAATTACTGCAGAGAACCTATACAGAAATCTGTAAACCTAAAGCTTGAAGCATGTTGGATATTAATGGGATAAGAATAAAAGAGTTAGAAAGTGAACAAACGCTAATTTCCGAATCTATAGACAGTTTAACCACAGTATGCTGGAAAACCTGTCCTAATAAGGTAAACCCAGTGCAGAGATACAATATAGTAATTAGAAGACATTTCAGCTGTTCAAATATTTGCTAGCAGTTTCACTCCACTAAAATAAAAAAATAGTTATTTTGATGTTTCATTTTGATCAATTTGATTAAAATTACTTTGATTAATTTGAAGTTATTATTAATATGTTAATGTAGCAGGTTCTTCTCTTTCTGAAAAGTTTAGTCTACTGTTGAAAAGAGACACAAGTAGAATCATAGATTTATAAAATTTTAGAATTCAAAAGTACCTTAAATATTAGCCAGTCCTCCATCCTATTTTTTACAAGTCAGAAAACTGAGACCCAGAGAAGAAACTTGCCCAAGCCTTGCTATTGGAACCAGACTAGAACTGAGTTCCCTTGTCCCCCGGACTTAGATCTCTCTTTCTAGTACATCGTTGAAAGGAAGAACCATCTGGACAATGGAAATGAAGGGAGCCCTGGAAGAATGTGGACATCTTGCCATTGTAGACATCTTTCAAAGTGAATCACCCTGCTTAGACCTAAGCTTCTGGGAAGTTTAGGATAAAGAAAATCCCATTCCCTTCACAGTTGACCATAAAAACAAATCTTCGTTATTGTCATCATTCTTCATATTATTATTAATTTACTACCTGGCTAGCATTTAGAATTAAATCTTGACTTATCATGGCCATTATGACCTCTCCCTCCCTCCTACTAAAACAATCCTCCAGCTATGCAAATTGTGGTCCATGCACCAATCCCCATCTGCAGACGAGTTTGGTGAGAATACCAAACTTGTAGAGCACGTTGGCGTTGCCACAGCACTGACATGTATGACTGGTGGGCATATCTTATATACTGTTTGCCTCTATACACACCCTCAATGAATATGTAATAGCCTTTGTAATTCTTTTTTTTCCCCTGTTATGTTTGTTCTGATATCACAGCATAAAATAAAATTTTATGCTGCTGAATCTAAGAAATATGAAACTGTATTATGTATGTGGCTTTCTTCATTTCATTGAATTACATTAAACATTCACAAAAATTAATTAATTTTTGTGTTTTATAGAAGAATTGGGAGTAAAACAAGGTGTCCTTCACTATAGATAGAGAAACAGTGTTCCAGAAATTTGAAGCTTGTTCATGCTCTAGCTCTGTTTCTTCCCCCCACACCCCCTGGCACCAACTCTCCCAACCAGCCAAGCTCTCTCTCCCTCTGTACTTGGAACTCCTTTACTCCGAGTGCCCTGCCCACAGGTCTCATAGCCAGTTCCTTCTCCCATCCCAATCCCATTGATCTGATCACCTCAGGGCCACCCTTGTTCCCCACGCCGAGCAGCATGGCCCTTCTAGTCATCCTTCATGATTACTTGATTAATGTTTGGCCTAGCTCTTACCATTACCTAGACTTCTCTTGCTTCTTTGTTTCTTTTCTTGTTTGTCATCTACAGGGATTTTGTCTAGCTCACTATGATTTCTGTGATGCTGAGGGCAGCACCTGGCACATGTTGTCACTGTACCAATTATTTGTGGGATTGCAGAAGGAAGCTCCAGGCATTGTTTCAGGCCCATTACAAAAGTTATATTATTCTCATCCTTGACATGGGCTTAAAAAGTAGCTAGTATTTTTGTCCCCACTAACTGCTGGGGTATCTGACATTTAGAGCAATTGGGGAACCTAAGATGACATGGTTATGGCGTTTGTGATTCCTAAACTTTTCACTAAGATAGGTGAGAAATTCTTTCAAACACTTATATCTCTACTGAGTTTTCCATATTGGAAGATAAGAGGCATTATTCAAGTATTTTGGAATATTCTCTGCTTTTGATACAGACAGCGGAGAAGTGCCTGACTCATTTTATACTGGAAGCAGGACAATGGTTGCTATTATCCATGAGTGCTCTTTTATCTCATGAGGGTTGCTAGATTTAGCAAATAGACATACGGGATTCCCAGTCAAATTTGAATTTCAGATAAATAATAAGGAATTTTTTTGGTATGTGAGACATTCGCTAGGAAATTATTTGTTGCTTGCCTGAAATTCAAATTTAACTGGGCATCCTTTATTTTGTCTGGCAACAGTAATTTAGGGGTAAAAACAATAATGGTAGCCACAGAAATCAGTGGTCATTCCACACGCACCACACTGATGGTAGAATACAGGTAAGGACACGTGGCAGTAATGTGCAAATTTCTTTCAAAAAGATGTCTAGGAAGTTTCCGAACACACCTCTGAAACAAGTGCATTCCTAATAGGGTTATACCCCCAGACAGCCATGGGTCAGATTAGTTGCCAGAAGTGAAGCAAGTGTTTGTTTCCATGTGACAGATTTAAAAGGAACTAGGATAATCATTATTTAAACAGAAACAACTAAGGAGTGATTTGCTAACAGTAAACAAATGCATGAGAATGATTATATAATAGTTATCAGCTGCTTTGAATTTTCACTGAGGTCCGAAGAAGAAATGACTGAAGCTAGAGCATGAGGCATTTAATTTATTTTGGATGTAGTATCTTACTGAGAGTAAAGCCTCTCAAAGTTTGTGTGTGGCATCCTTTGATAAAAAACTACTCAATATGGCTTCAGGCAGTCCCTTTGACAAGCCAAGACTCGTTTCAGCTGTAGGCCAAAGGCACTGTGTCAGGAGCACAAAATGAAGAAAGACAGATTTGGATCTCATAGATGTCAAGAAAGAAAAATGTCACCATAATCAAGATCAGACTGCTACGGTTCATTGTAGACTTTTCTAAACTGAGTGTGAACACTGGTGATCAAGTTGTTACCAGGGTGCAGCCACTCTGGAAAACACTATGGAGATTCTTCAAGAAATTAAAAATAGAGCTACCCTGTGACCCAGCAATTGCACTACTGGTATTTACCCCAAAGATACTGATATAGTCAGACACTGGGACACCTGCACCCCAATGTTCGCAGCAGCAATGTCCACAATAGCCAAACTGTGGAAGGAGCCACTATGTCCTTCGACAGGTGAAGGGATAAAGAAGCTGTGGTCTATGTACACAATGGAATATTCCTCAGCCATTAGAAACGACAAATACCCACCATTTGCTTCAACGTGGATGGAACTGGAGGGTATTATGTTGAGTGAAGTAAGTCAACTGGAGAAGGACAGTTATCATATGATTTCACTCATACAGGGAATAGAAGAGATAGCGGGATTATAGGGGAAAGGAGGGAAACTGAGTGGAGAAAAATTAGAGAGGGTGACAAACCATGAGAGACTCCTAACTCTGGGAAACAAAGGGCTGCAGAAGGGGAGGTGGGCGGGAGGTTGGAGTGACTGGGTGACAGGCCCTTGATGGGATGAGCACTGGGTGTTATACTATATGTTGGCAAATTAAATTTTTTTTTTTTTAAGTTTTTACCAGGGCCCACAATGAACTCCTTTTCGGAAATGTCGCATACCCTAACCTGGTACAAGAATCATGACACCCGGGGATCCCTGGGTGGCTCAGTGGTTTCGCGCCTGCCTTTGGCCCAGGGCGTGATCCTGGAGACCCGGGATCGAGTCCCCCGTCGGGCTCCCGGCATGGAGCCTGCTTCTCCCTCTGCCTGTGTCTCTGCCTCTATGTCTATCATAAATAAATAAAAATAAATCTTAAAAAAAAAAAAAAAGAATCATGACACCCATTTACATGCCACAGAGAGGAAAGATCCTGATTCTCTGGAGTTTACCAGCTTTACAAAATCAAGGAAAAGCCTCTCCTATTACACTTTTTAAAGAAATCCTTATTAACAGGACTCAGAAGAGTGGCATTTTTAAGAAAAACGTTTTGGAGACTGTGTATCTGAATTTTGTACGAAGGCTTAAACAGGGACACCTGGGTGGCTTCAGCTCAGGACGTGATCCCGGAGTCCGGGATCGAGTCCCACATCGGGCTCCCTGCATGGAGCCTGCTTCTCCTTCTGCCTGTGTCTCTGCCTCTCTCTCTCTGTGTGTGTCTCTGTGTCTCTCATGAATAAATAAATAAAATCTTAAAAAAAATAAAAGGCTCAAACATATCCCCTGCTCCAACCTCCGAAGAAGGATCTGGCTGCGACACGTGCCAAAAACCAATTCTGCTGAACACTCTGTCATGAGGGCTGATATTGGATGTTTCTGCACTGGCCAATGGCTTCTGACCATAGATGTTCCAGAATCCTAACTATTAAGATGTGAGCATTGGCCACAGCCACCAAGGTGTCCTAACCACCAAAATCCACAGGGCCATCGTTTAGATTAATATACTAACACAGACAACCCTCTGCTGCATTTAGAAAGAACCATCACCTTCAGTTAATGGCTGAGCCCAGTGTAGATGGTTTCTGACTCTGAAATGAAAAGGAAATTCCAGCTTACCACTAATGCCTTCTTTAAACGTGCTTACTTTATTTCCCAACAACCCCTTAAAAGCTGTTTGGTTTTGGGGGTGCCTGGGTGGCTCAGTCAGTTAAGTACCTGCCTTTGGCTTGGGTGATGATCCGAGGGTCCTGGGATGGAGCTTCCACATCAAGCCCCACATCAGGCTCCCAGCTCAGTGCGGAGCCTGCTTCTCCTTCTCCCCTCTGCTCATGCTGTCTCTTCTTGCAAATAAATAAAGTCTTTTTAAAAAAGCTGTTTGCGGATCCCTGGGTGGTGCAGCGGTTTAGCGCCTGCCCTTGGCCCAGGGCACAATCCTGGAGACCCGGGATCGAGTCCCACGTCAGGCTCCCTGCATGGAGCCTGCTTCTCCCTCTGCCCCCCCCCCCCCTCTCTGTGACTATCATTAAAAAAAAAAAAAAAAACTTAAAAAAAAAAAACTTAAAAAAAAAAAACTTAAAAAAAACAGTTAAAAAAAAAAAGCTGTTTGGTTTTCTTGTTTTGTTTGTCTCTTCCTAAAAGTAATTAATAGGTGGTAAGACACAAAGAAATTTTAATGAATAAATACGCACCATCCCCTGAAATACTGAACCTCTCAAAGTGACTGAGGAGGCCACACGAAGGGTGTGTTCAACTACCGTAGAACTCCATGATGAGAAACTGTAAGTCTTTCATTCTTCTGTGAATTTCCACCTACTCCCTAGATGAAGTTATAGCACCCTAGTCTGTTCTCTCAAAATTCCTTACACTTCTTTAAAAAGTCAATGCTGTGTTTTCTTTTAGACTATTAGCTCTGTGTGGGCACAGGCTGTATTTCTTAGTCACTGTTATCCCCTCAATACTTAGGCCCAAAGTGTGTTGCATAATAGGCACTCAATTATTTTTAAATTTAGGTCCATTTCTTCATTTCCAGCTTGGTGCCTGGTGGATGGATACATGAATATACTTTGCCTCTAACAGAAAAAAACAATCAATGCTAATAAAATATATCGAACATCTATGAAAAATATGAGTAGGGAAAAACGGCCTATTTTTCATACTCATGAATGGGGACCATATAACCAACATCAACATTATTTTTTTAAGATTTTGTTTATTTATTCATGAGAGACAGAGAGAGAGAGAGAGAGAGAGAGAGAGGCAGAGACACAGGCAGAAGGAGAAGCAGGCTTCTCGAGGGGAGCCTGATGAGAGACTCAATCCCAGGACTCCCCAATCATGATCTGGGCTGGAGGCCGACACTCAATCACTGAGCTACCCAGGTGTCCCCAGGGTCAACATTATTAACTGAAATTGTTGAGACCCATCATGCCAAGCCAGTGATGAAATATTGCTCTTGTGCTTAGACCTCAGGAATGCATGATCCTGCGTTGGTGTACCCATCCAACCTTATTTCTCACTACTAACTAATAAGAACTTCACGATCAAGGAAGGCTGACAGCCCCGTCCTCATGTGTGCATGTTACACACACACACACAAACACACACACACACACACACACGCACGCACACACACAGCTATTTCCACTTTTATACCTTAGTTCAAGCACTTTCCTTGTAAAGAATTCTCTCCCTTCTCCTGTCCGCATATCCATAGGCCACCTACTCTCCCAGGGCCCACTCAAGGCTTTCCCTCAAAGCCTTAGGCCTTACTTTCCTTAAGTTTCTTTATAATCCTTGTAGAACAATTAGTACCTAGTATACCATCTTGCCCTCTTTTTGCCAACACATAATTCAGCACTTCACTACATCAATATAATTTTATAGAAGGTCATCTCAGTGCTATTTAAGGCCCATTTCACTTTCCAAAAATTTAATATCCACAAAGCATGAGATTTCTAAATGATTTATCATTAGGTGATCAGGTGAAGGAAAAGGAAAATTATGTATTATGTAAAGGGTACTCCAGGTAATATTATGCTTATGGTATCAAATTTAATTCCTGAAATACATTACGAAGGATATTATTATCCTTGCTTTTATGGATATGGAAATTAAGGCTTAGACACATAACATATTTGGGTATACATACATATACATATATATACTATATATATGGAGAGAGAGGGAGAGATTGAGGAAGAGAGAGAGGACAGAGAGAAAGAATTTGAACTGATGTCTGTTTGACCTTTTGGAAATCTGACAAATGTAATTTTCTCTATTTTTCCTAAGTTTATTGTGACATATCTATTATGTTCACAACCTTTGTCTGAGAATGAGAGGGAATTTCTTTACTTAAAAAAAAAAGGGGGGGCATCAGAGTTCTATTTTTTAGTAGCACTCTGACGTTATTCAGTCTGCCTGTGCATTTATACTTGGAATAACTAATCAAACACTGAATCATTGCTAGGATGATTAGCTGTTACTAAGCAAGTTTTATAGTGAACAGAACAATTTTAAAGTTAAACCTTCTTTAAATATGGATAACTACAGCACCTAATTTATTGGGTTATTGTGGGAGTGAATAAGCTAATACATGTAAAATATATGGCATATCATACACTGCACTAAACAAAATTAGCTGCTCTTACTACTTTTATATTGTTATTACTGTCAACCCATTTTCAACAAAATTGACACTTCATTCAATCGTAAATTTGTTCCATTCTCCATATGTACCATTCTGGATTAAGATCTGAGATATTAGAAAATGTTCTCCCCAGGTTTTTGATTTTCCTAATGCATTTGACTCCATATTTCTTAGTATATGAGGAAGGCAAACTCCAAAGTGTGAGCTCCTTTCCTCAATTCTGCCCTGTGCAGGAAAGCTCTACTGAGCACAGGTGGAAAGTGCTTCAGACACTTTAAAAAACATTCGGTGGAGGGATCCCTGGGTGGCGCAGCAGTTTGGCGCCTGCCTTTGGCCCAGGGCGTGATCCTGGAGACCCGGGATCGAATCCCACATCGGGCTCCCGGTGCATGGAGCCTGCTTCTCCCTCTGCCTGTGTCTCTGCCTCTCTCTCTCTCTCTGTGACTATCATAAATAAATAAAAATTAAAAAAAAAAAACAAAAACATTCGGTGGAGCTGAAAGGATCCAACGTGGAACAGAACCACACGGTTCCACCAATCTCCTGTCTTATTCTGCTTTAAAGCTTTACATTTACGGAAACAAAGTGCACTTGCTTTCTAAGGTGTCTTTTTTCTAAAAATGAAATCTATAGGTGTGAGAAAACACATCATCATTAAGATACTTTCTGAATTTCAAAATAGGATTTGGAGGATAAGCAAGTATTAGACTTTAAAATATGAGCAAACTACTCAACTCAAAGATTTGATATTCCAACCTGAGCTCTCATTCCTAGGATATCCCTAATATTCTTGAAGAATGAATGCTATTTTCTCTTTTGAAAAATGAGTTTTCAGTTGAAGTAAACTGGTTTTGACCTACCCACAAGACTAGCACTTGGTAAATGCCCTTGAATGAGAGATCCAGGAAACAGGACCAATAAATGTCACTGAAGAAACTTAAAACAGAACTGTAGAGAAATCATGAAGACTTGAGGTGTTAGGACCATCTTTTTCACAAAAGGCTTCAATAATACATTTGCAGCTATTATAATTAATCATGACTTTAATGATCCCCGGTGGAGGACAATGAACCAAACACATGACAGTTAATGATTGGAGATACTGTCAAACATTTTTCTTCTCATTTTTAACGGGAGAAAATCAAATTTAATTTCGTACGTATGGGAATCCACATAGACATGATATTCCCTCAAACATATTTTCTAATACTAAAAATTGGAGGTGATCAAAAGGGAAGGAAAAAACATTTAGTAACTGTTTAAAATTCATCATCCCTGGACTGTATATGTATGAATGTATTTTAAATAATTCGGGCAGCCCTGATGGCTCAGCAGTTTAGCGCTGCCTTCAGCCCAGGGCCTGATCCTGGAGGCCTGGGATCGAGTCCCTCATCCGGCTCCCTGCATGGAGCCTGCTTCTCCTCTGCCTGTGTCTCTGCCCCCCCCCCTCTGTCTCTCATGAATAAATAAATAAAATCTTTAAAATAAGTAAATAAGTAATTCCTATAGCTGATAATCTACATTTGGTTTCTTGATCAAAATTAAAAACTAAATATTTGTTGTGTGATTTCACTTAAAAAAAAACCTACACAAGCTATGAAAATGGTCACTTCTAGTACAAAAGCCTCTTGAACTGTAGATTTATTAAATATAATGAAATGACATTTTGAGTAAACAAAAACACAGGCTAAAAGTTCGCCGGATTTTTTTTTTTCTTCCCAACTACACTCTGTGGCTGCAGTTGTGTCGATGTTAGTCTGGAGCTATTTTCTTCTAATCTCTTATGGTTCCCAGCACATGTTGCCATGTTTCCCAGAGGGTGAGCTTTTGCCTCAAATGCCTGAGCACTGCAGTGAAATCTCCAAGATACCTGGTTGTGGCCCCTGGAGAGCAGAAGACAGGCTCAAGAAAGACCCTGGGTAGTTGTATTTTTTCTTTTCAGTATGAGGTAAATTTGCTGGAAGCTTTAAACAAAGAAAACAGTCCTTGCTTCATCTTGTTCGTGTTTAGCTTTTTGTGTGGGTTTCGTCCCTCCTACAATAGGATGACATGTAAGTCATCTAGATTTAATATCTCAGGCCACTCTGATTTTCTCGGTATCTGCTGAGCTTTTTTAGCAAATCATCACCCTAGACTTAATTTTGAACAATAAAGGCATGAGATATGAATGACTCCATGTGCTGTTAATTTATTCCTTTTCAAAGACCAAACTCCATAATTGTGTAAGATATTTCACTTGTCCTGACAGTGGACAAATAAAACTTACTTTGAGGTACTTATTCAATGTATATTCTATGCTACATTTACAATGAATTACACACTTTATCAAAAAAATCAATTTTTTTCTGGAAATCAAATTATGATCCTTTCAGTCTAACACTAGATAAACTATGAATATGAATTCAAGAAAACAAAAAAAAGCATATTATTAAAATTATAAAATTGTACTAAGCAAAAGGCAAATAAATCTAGTTACAAAACAACAAACTATATATAAACATATATAAAGCCAAATTATTAATTATACTTATTAGTTGCATTTTATGTAAAGTTTGAACACTGCATGTTATTATAAGTGAGATATATAATTGGAATAAATGTACAAAGCAAATTATAGGATAATTAAGGAAAATCACAATAAGATGTATCTAAATAGCATGACTAGAAGAAAAGGCAATGGGAAGTGCTGAATGCTTGTAGCCTCAACAGTCTGAATATGAAAAGAGAAAAGGAAAAGGAAAAAAATACTCATAGTCAATTGGAAACATAAAATGTAAGACTGGACAGCCAAAGGAGATATTTAAACATCCCTAAGAAAGTTATCAAATGTCAAAATTATAATTTATAACTTTAATATTAAAAACATAATAAAATAAAAATGTGCAAGTCAGAAAAATTCCAAAGACCCAGAACATGAAACAAATTAATCTAGGCCTGGAAATAATCAGCATGTAGGTAAATTATAATTTAAAATCTAATTCAATTCAGTATGTTGCCAGTTTGTGGCTATCCTCTAAAGTTGAAAGTGCAGCAAACACACATAAAAGAGGAAGGAGGGATTTTAGAATGATTTGTTGAGTCAATATACTACAGAGTTCCTTTGATAATGATCCCTAGTTCTTGTGTATGAAGCTCATCTAGGTATTTGTTAAAAGTGCAAAAGTTTTGGTCTTATCTACCCTGTAGAAGCAGAACAGGTAATGTAGGTAGGGAATAAGCAATTTTATCAAGCACACCAAAGCATTCTTAAGTTAACTAAAGTTTGCATAACTTCTAGGACTTGATTTAATTGTAAAGGTAGAAGCAGCTCTGCAGTATAGAAGATGAAAAAAGATGACAGATAAAGTCATTTACAGGCAAATTCCCACCATAACTCAAGATATAACAATTTTTTCCTAGTGGTAAAAATAATTATTCTAATTTTCAGATTTATAGAGATTAGATTGTATTAAGTCCAGAAAAAAAAAAAGTTGTGACCAAATAAATATACGTTAGTTTATTAAAAGTTATAAGGAAATCTTTTGTTTCCTAACAAAATATTTTAATTATTGATTGTAGCAGATCAATTTTCCATCTACTCCTGCCTCCATAATTGAGGATTCATTGTGAAAAATACTGCTAAAAGACATTCTCCTTCCTTGAAGAATGAACAAATGCGGGGTTGTTGTCATATGATAACCTTGCTGGAGCATGAAAGACGTCATCCAGCTGAGGGAAAAGCTTAGAGATGCAAGAGGACTGTCCCAGGTGAATCGAAAGAAGTGTTCTACTTAATCTTCAGAGGAAAGCCAAAGCTAGATTAAGAATTATAACTAAAAATAGTTTAAAAATGTGGGCTGCTACATCAACAATATGGCTATATCCTAAAATATTCCCCCACTATAAAACACAAAGATACTGGGTAAAGAATGATAAAAATAGCATTAAATGAACTGCTGAATTACAAGAAAGGAAAAGAAAGAAATCACCAACTATGTGATTTATACCTCAGTTTTTAAAAATCAACAAAGATCAAGTAAAACCACACCAACCAGCCAATCAAAAAAACAATCAATCAATCATAAGCTGAAACCAGCATAGTAAACAAAAGTGGAAAACAAGGCCAGCCTGAGGATCCATTACAATACCAGGAGCTAATATCATTGGAAACCAATGGCTGCAAATGAAGGACCAATAAACAAAACTTAGGGTCTGCTCAACATAGGGTAACTGTACTGAAGTTCCTGCTTTGTATAACCAAATAGGCCATTCCTTCTAGGAAAATGTTGACCTACCCAGTCAGGAAGCTGAAAGAAAATCTATTTGTCTCAGAAACTCTGGGTGCAAAAATAATGATGATAATAATAGTCTCCATTGAGACTTAAAAATCACAAAGCTTAGAAGCTCTTATCGTAAGAATAATATCTTAACTATGTGAGGTGATAAATGCTAACTGGATTTATTGTGGTGATCAAATCACAATATACACATATATCAAATCATTATGTTGTACACCTTGGGCTAATACAGTATTATATGTCAATTATATCTCAGAACTGGAAAAAAAAAGAGAAAACCACAAATCTCTCATACAAATCTAAGATTCAAATTTACATTACTTATGTATTCATTGAAAATTCAAACCAAGAAATTAAATGTATCTGGTCCCTGATTGAAAGGCCCCCCCACTGGCAATGTTTGAAAAGAAAATGCCTGAGAATTTCCAGAATTATTAAAAAATTACATATCTGGTTACAGGAAACAAGGATCAGCTCCTAAAATAATAAAACCAGATCTGTACCTGAACCATCACAGTGAGGCTGCAGAGCACCAAGACAAAAAAAAAAAAAAAAAAAAAAAGAAAGAAAAAAAAAAAGAAAAAGATTCTTAAGATCAGCTAGAAAGAAAAGTCATATCACCTATAAAGACATGGCCAACCACATCCTAAAATGACCCTCTGACGGGTGACATCCTTGTTTAATCTCCTCCTGTTGTGTTTAAGCTGAACCTGTAACTTTCTTCTGGCCAATAGAATATGACAAAAGTGATTGGACAGTCATTTCTTGATTAGGCTCCAATATATAAGATTCTGTCTTAGCTGATGGGAGTGAGAGACTCTCCCTTTCTGGCATTGGAGAAGTAAACTCAGATGTAGGAAGGCTCTGAAAGTTCCATATAGCGAGTAACTGTGAGGCCTATGAGAGCTAAGAACAGCCTCCAACTGGTAGACAGCGAGAAAGTGGAGATTTAAGTCCTACCCCTACAAGGAACTGAATTTTGCCACTAATTATACTGAGTTGGAAAAGGACCTCAAGCTCCAAAAAAGAATGAAGCCTAGATAATACCTTAATTACAGACTTGAGAGATCCTGAGCAGAAAATCCATCTAAACCATGCCTGAACTTCTGGTCCACAGAAACTGTGAGATAACAAATATGTGTTGTTTTTGTTGTTTTAAGCTCCTAGATGCTGCTCACTTGTTATACGGCAATAGAAAACAAACACATATTTTGATCCTAGGAGTAAACTTCAAATCCACTTAAACATATGTCCAGAATCTGTGGGATGTAGCTAAAGCAGCTCTTCAAATAAATTCATAGTATTAAATACATGTAACAATAAAATGAAACTAGTGAAATAAAATATGCAACTAAAC
This sequence comes from Canis aureus, assembly GCF_053574225.1. Classification (NCBI taxonomy): domain Eukaryota; kingdom Metazoa; phylum Chordata; class Mammalia; order Carnivora; family Canidae; genus Canis; species Canis aureus. Next base: position 65,102,049 of record NC_135624.1, read on the forward strand.
AAGAATAGAGGGGCACCTGGGTGGATCAGTGGTTGAACTCAGTCTGCCTTTGGCTTGGGTCGTGATCCCGGGGTCCTGGGATCAAGTCCCACTTGGGCTCCCTGCAGGGAGCCTGCTTCTCCCTCTGCCTATGTCTCTGCATATCTCCCTCTCTCTCTGTGTCTTTCATGGATAAATAAATACAATCTTTAAAAAAATAAAAAAAAAGAATAGAAAAGACCAACAAAGTAATGCAAAATAAAACAAAAGAAATTCTAAGTTTTTTTTTTTAATTTTTATTTATTTATGATAGTCACAGAGAGAGAGAGAGAGAGGCAGAGACATAAGCAGAGGGAGAAGCAGGCTCCATGCACTGGGAGCCTGACGTGGGATTCGATCCCAGGTCTCCAGGATCGCGCCCTTGGCCAAAGGCAGGCGCCAAACCACTGCACCACCCAGGGATCCCAAAAAAAGAAATCCTAAAGGTAAACATTATTTGAGTTAGAAAACAGAGAACAAAGAATCAGTTCTTAATAAAAAAAAAAAACAATGGGATAGACAATTAGCTGAGAAAAGGAGATAGAATGACAGATACACAAAATAAATGAAAGAGTAAGAATATGCATCAAAACAGTTTTTTTAAAGTTTGAGATTTTATTGCATAACTATATGCAAATTAAGTTTTGAAAACTAGATGGAATGTGTATCTTGTTAGAAAAATATTTTTTTTGAGTTTTTATTTAAATTCCAGCTAGTTAAAAAAAAATAAAAATAAAATCTTAAAAAAAATTCCAGCTAGTTAACATATAGCAAATATTGGTCTCAGGAATAGAATTTAAAGGTTCATCACTTACATACAATACCCAGTGCTCACTCCAACAAGCATTCTCCTTAATATCCATCACCCCTCTAGTCCATCCCTCACCTACCTTCCCTCCAATAGCCTTCCTTCAGTTTGTTCTCTACACTTAATACTCTTACGGCTTGCTTCCCTCTCTCTCTTTTCTTTATTTTTTCCCCTATGTTCACCTGTCTTTTTTCTTAAATTCTACATGTGAATGAAATCACATGGTGCTTGTCTCTCTCTGATTTATTTCACTTAGCATAATAATCTCTAGCTTTGTCCATGTCATTGCAAATTACAAGATTTCATTCTTTTTGATGGCTGAGTAATATTCCATCATATGTGTATATAAAGAGTCTTTATGCATTCATCAGTCAATGACATTTGGGTTCTTTCCATAATTAGGCTACTGTTGACCATGCTGCTATAAATATCCGGGTGCATGTGCCCCTTCAAATCAGTATTTTTGAGGAAGATATGATTTTTACGTAGTCCAGTTTTCATAGAAAAAATAAAAAGTTGTCAAAGAGCCTCCCCATCCCATAAAAGTCACCAGAACAAATGGTATGAAAGAGGAATTCTACAAAACCTTAAAGACCACAACTACTGAATAATTTCACTTATACGTGGAATCTAAAAAAAAAAAAAAAAAAAGACCTATTGTGATGACCATTCTACAACATATGTAAATATCGAATTACTACGTTGTATACCTAAACCAATACAGTGTAGTATGTCAATTATTCTACGGTAAAAAAAATAAAAAATAAAAAATAAAACAAAACCTTGAAGACCAAATAATTTCAATGCTACTTAAGCTATGCCAGGCCATTGATAACAAAGAACACCTTCCAAATTATATTCATTCGATGAGTTTGGTATAAAAACCATGCACACATATATATACCTACACATGCATATGTACACACAACTACAAACCAATCTCAATTCAAAATATAGATATGAAATCTTAAATACAATATTAGCACACAGAATTCAATAGTACATCAAGATCAAGTGGGTATTTTTTTAAAAGATTTTATTTATTTATTTATTTATTTATTTATTTGAGAAAGAGTGAGAGAGCAGGAGGAGGGGCAAAAGGAGAGGATCTCACTCAGACTCTATGCTGGACACAGAGCCCAACCTGGGGTTCAATCTCACAACCCTGGATCATGACCTGAGTCAAAATCAAAAGTCAGACACCCAACCCACTGATCCACCCAGGTGTCCCCCAAGTGGGTATTTGAATGTTAGGAAATCCATTAATAAAATTCATCCTACTAATAAATAAGGAGAAGTGTATTTGATCGTATCAAAATATGGCCAGGAAGGTATTTAACACAAATCAACCTCAAATTATAAGAAAATATTTGATGAAATAAAAATTGGTGAATCTTTTCTTAGTATGATAAATTATGTATCTTCCTCAACCCAAAAGTCAGCATCTTACTTAACGGAGAAACATGAGATGCATTCCTACTCAAGTGAAGAACAATACGAGGGTGCCCATTATCTTTCTTATGATTTAACACTCTATTGAGGGTTTTAGCCAATCTAATTAAACTGTAGAAAGCAAATCCATACAACGGATATTCCTATACAGTGTGCCTTAGGTGGCAAGTATGTCAGACATTGTTCCCTTAGCCCTTGGAGTGTCTGGGAGGGCCAATGCAATTGCCTTTGACCAGAGCAGCCTAATTGACTGTCCCAGTGAATCAGAGAATGATTAATTCTTATATGAATAACCTATTAAAAACGTTAGGAAACACTGTTTTAGAAAAATTCTTGTATTTGTTCTTTGGGAGTTATGTACAACAAATTTCCTAAGAGCATGGATACTGGTTAAAAAAAAATGAAAACAACACTAATGTGCATTGAAAGGCAACCGAATAAATTTGTGATACATTAATGCAATAGGACACTATATTGTGACGTGGATGGATCTCAAAAAGGGATGCTGGGTGAAAACAGCAAGTTGCAATAGAATCTGTACCGCATAATCCTACTTTCGAGTTCAGAAATCTGCATTTCCACATAACATAAAGCAAGAAAATAATACACACAAGGCTCAGAGTAGCAGTCATCCTTCTGTGCAGTATGGGTTGAGTGAAAAGAGACTTTAGAGGGGCCAGTGAGGTTCTATATTTTTCTTCTTTTTTAAAACTGAGCTATGATTGACATATAACATTGTATTAATTTTAGGCACACAACATAATTTGAGATATCTTAATATATATGTATGTGTGTGTGTATATATATGTATCATATGTATTCCTTGTGATAAGAACTTTTAAGGTCCAGTGTCTTAGCAAATTTCAAATATACCATACGGTATTGTTAACTATAGTCACCATGCTGTACATTATATCCCCAGGGCTGTGTTTGTCTTATAACTGGAAGTTCATACCTTTTAACACTCTCTGCCCATTTTGTGCTCCCACCCCTACAGATGGTGGACGCTTGGGAGTTCACTTTATAATTGTTTTGGGAGGTGTATATGTAAATATTTTCGTGTTTTAAGGACAGATGGAAAAGGCAGAGATATAAATGATAAGAAGCTAAAATTTATTTTATTCCTATTCTATTTATGCTAGCTTAACAAGGAAATATAGTTATTGATATTGTATAATGAGGCACCCACATGTCATTTTTCAAAGAAGCACCATGGAGAGGAAAACCATGCTGCCATTCTTTTCAGACAGCCACACCCTCCTACAGGTTGTTTGGGTCATGATGCCATGACCAAGGCATTGTGATTCACCCGGTGCAATCAAACTCTAAATTACAGACAACATTTCTAGAACAAAATAGCCTCTCTAGGGTTGTCTGTTGTGAATCTGGCCCCATTAAATAAAAGAAAACATTTTTGAGAACAACTGAAATGTTTAAATTAGGAAAAGGAAATTTTGTTCCTTGTCTCCTGGGAAATGACAAACATAAGGTTTCTCATTCTTTGCTACTACAGAAATAGTACATTTTAAAATTCTGTGTTTGGAAAGCAAGAATCCACCACTTTCCCAATGCTTCATTGTTTCTCAATAATAAAAAAGTCAACAGTCCATGCTTTATACGTGACTGATAATAAACATGAGTGCAAGTAAATTCAAATATTTGTTTTGTTTTGGGACACCTGGCTAGTCAACGGTTGAGCATCTACCTTTGGCTCAGGGCATGATCCCTGAGTCCTGGGATCGAATCCCACACCGGGCTTCCTGCATGGAGCCTGCTTCTCCCTTGCCTGTGTCTCTGCCTCTCTCTCTCTCTCTCTCTCTCTCTCTGTGTCTCTCATGAATGGATGAATAAAATCTTTAATATATATATATATATATGTTTTGTTTAGATTAAACTATAGTATGATCAATTTATTAAATGAACTGGAATCTGTCAGATACTGGTTTGTACCTGCTCTGTTACAATCATATGGATCAGATCCCACGTGATTTAACTTGCAGACTGTTTTCTATATTCCCATCTTTTAGATGCCTCTCTCAGGCAAGCCTATATCTGCCATAATATCCTTAAATGAAGGTACACTTGTCCTCTGCTATTATCGAGAATCCAAAGAAGAGCCCAAATAAACAGGACATACACTGTGCCAACACCTACAAGGCTACACACCAGTCAACATTATCCCTGGTCATACTTCCTTCTCCCTATGTACCTTATAGTATAGTTCCATATACTTAGAGTATATGCTTATAATACAGAGCTTAAAAATTCTACCTCCGCCGAGAACACCCAGGCTACAACCCCTGTGCATTTCCATTTGGGACCACATTTGTTGACCCAGTAAATGTCAATGAGTGAGAAGCAGAACTCTGAGCAGGCCAGTTGCTTGAATGAAATCTGTTTTCTTGCCTGAACACCATGCAATGCATTTCCTTCTACAATGTACAGGTTGTATAAGAAATTAAAGCACGTTTCCTGCAAAGAATGATAGAACAGATTTTTCCCTTTTCTTTTTTTTTTATTGCGCTCCTTTTTTCCAGTTAAATCCTGTCCTTTTTTATGCAAGTAGTTTTAAGTTGCTTTGAGATGTGTTCTTCATTTCAAGAAAGTTTTAGGGGCTCAGACTGCAGGGAGAATGATTTAAGATCCCACCAGCTTATTCGGCTGGTGATGCAAAAAGGTTGTGTAAGTGCAAAATAATAGCATTATGTCCACAGCAACTTTAGAAGCATGATGTGGGGGGATCCCTGAGTGGCGCAGCGGTTTGGCGCCTGCCTTTGGCCCAGGGCACGATCCTGGAGACCCGGGATCAAATCCCACATCAGGCTCCTGGTGCATGGAGCCTGCTTCTCCCTCTGCCTGTGTCTCTGCCTCCCTCTCTCTCTATCTCTCTCTCTCTCGAATAAATAAATAAAATATTAAAAAAAAAAAGAAGCATGATGTGGTCCAGAGGTCTTAAAAAGATGCTTCTTCTACAGAGGTGTGTCTTGATTTTTTTTTTTTTTTTTGCTTTTTCCTCCACTACCCCTACCCCCATCCACAATCTAAAGAAAATGAGTGGTTTGGAAGGTGCCCACTGCATCCTTACTTCTGCCCTTTACATCATCTTTGCCTTCCACTCTTTCCCCTTTCTTGGGTTTGAAGTGTTCAGGTTTGGGGCAAACATAAATAAAGCCTAAGTGTTGAGTTGTCTGAAATACTGACAATGAAAAGTTTTGTCCTGAGCATCACCCATTTTAGGGCCAAATAAAAAAGGACTGCGTCAAAGAGAAAGGACATGGCACATCTCACAGATTCTCATAACAAAAGTTTAAGACCTCCTGTTACAAGGATGATATTCACAGGCACTAAGACACCATAGGTCCCTCGGAATAGTGACCCATACCTAATAATGCTGCTGACATAACCCTTTACGTGGCCATTTAAAAATGGAATCACTTTCTGCTATCCTTCCTGAGTTCTGAGATTCTAATACCAAGGTCTTCCTTCTATGGCTTCCTCCAGGCCTGAAGCTAATACACTGGCCCTCAGGCTCCTTGTCTCCACACTCCATCTGGAATCTCACTTCTCCTGCTTCCAAAACAATAGCCTACAAATAGAAATATATTTTCCAGGCTCTGTCCGGCTCTCTGCAGTGCCAAAGCAGTGGCTGCGGGGGGGTGGGGGGCCGGGAGGACCTGGATGGACACAGGTCTAAGAAACCAAACAGAAAGACTGGATGGCTGCACACCCTCATGACAACCTGGATAACTCAGACACCTGTGTTCCTCAGTTTCCACACCCAAATCCTGTATTTTAACAAGTAGGAGATAAAACTGGGTTTGTATGGTACCAGGTGTAGAAAATTACCTTTAAGACATTAGGTAGTGAGCTCATGCTTGGAGCATTGCATGAGGCATTACCGTGCTAAGGAGACACTGTCCAGAAGCCATGGAGATAGCCCTAGGAGCCCCTTCCTGGGCTCTTGCCTCCCATTACCCCTGCTGCTTTCTCTACTTACTAATCCTTGGCTTGCTCTCGCGGCTACTCCTCTGGCTTCCATCCCACTCAGCTTCTGGCAAGGGTCCAGTCCTGGCTTCAGCGGCCTCTTTGCTTGTGGAATGAGTTGGGTGCCTGCTCCGGTTTTTCTCGACTAACCTGGCAAAAGCTATAGTTTTCACCCAGCCCAGCCCCATGTCGCCATGTTGCTCGCAGGCCCTTTGCAAGAAGATCTAAACACAGTGATAGAATTCTTTTATGCTTCTTTAAAGTCTCTGGTTGCCTTTTTTTTTTTTTTTTAAGCCATGTATCTTCTTACTTTCTGCCACATTTTGGAATATTTATCCTAATTTTAAACTTAGTAAATCTCTTTTCAAATAAAAATGAGCAGAGGCATCTTTTTAATGAATATAGTTCAATACATTTTAACAAAGAAATATAATTTAAATTCAAAATTTTAAATCCAAGTTTAAAATTTTGTTGAATAATTTCTAGGAAAGTATGACATATATCCCACCGGACATATAGAAAAATGAGAAATGTATTAATTCATATGTCTCTAAATTTTAAAGACTTAGCATCAAAATCTATACAGGAAATATTTTAAATGAGGGATGGCTGTATTGTAGTACAATAAGCACTGAAAATGTGTCAGAACACTTGTGTTTCTGTCCTAATTCTGCCCTTTCAAGGTGAATTGGCTTTTCTAAGTCTCGATTTTTATTGCTTGTAAAATAATAACATGAATATTTAAAACTGAACAAGATTTTATTTATAATCCATACTGCTAATGTTATCAGATTTAATATGATTTCTGGGTTTTTGATTCTTGTTCCAGCTCCTTAGAAAGATTCTTTTCCCATATTCTGCGACTCATCAGGGTAAATCTCATATGTGCTCACCAACTATGCAGTCACCTGTCTCATTGCACACTCAGGACACATGGCTGCCTTCGCTGGTACTGCTGTTAACAAGGGCAACATCAGCATCACTCGGTACCATCTCCTTTTATGTGGAGTACTGTGGGCACTGCCACAGTCTAGTCGAGACAAGGTCTACTTGACTCCAGGTCCACCGAGTATCACTTCCCTTAAAGAGAACCAGAACCAGACGTGGTGAAAGTGGTAAAATCAGATTTTATTCCTATAGGAATTATTGAAGTAGGGAAAAGAGACCCCAGCATAGAACTAGGCTCCATTCAGAATACAGCATGGACAAATGGGGATTTATAGCCAAGGAGCAGGATGGGTGCTAGTGGACAGAAAGTCTGTAAGAGGAAACCTCAAGGTTGGGGGGGATTCTGGCGAAATCAACTCCATGAGATTCTTGCTGAAAGCAGGCCAGGCCGGGATGATCAGATGGCAAGGGTGTGGAGTGGAGAGTTTGATCAGACATCCAGGGTGATCCGACATCGAGAGTGTGGATTCATATAAAACTGACCTAGCAAGATTCTTGTTACAACTGGGTGTTGCTGATCCTACAAGGACAGACACCAAAGCTTAGGCCTAGAGGGCTCAGAGAAGACCGACCGAAGTTTGACTAAGGAAAGAGTCTGGCCACTCCTCACACTGGGAGTCCCTGCATTTACCAGGACCCACTGCTGCTGCCTGTGGGCATCTCCTGTTGCTGCCTTTTGCAGCTACTACTTCTTCACTCTAGTGTCCTCTACCAGACTCCAAAGCACCAATGTCTCCCAACGGGGATCATCCTGGGGATCTAACATTTTTAGGAGAGACCTAGAGCAGTGCCACTTCTCTTCATGCAGGAGTTTCATTTTATTTTAAGTATTTTTCAAAGATGTATGCATGTATTTGAGAGAGAGCAGGGGTAGGGGTGGGGGTGGGAGGATAGAAGGAAAGAATCTTAAGCAGACTCTGCCCTGAGCACAGAGCCTGACGTGGGGCTCGATCTCACAAGCTTGAGATCACCACCTGAGCCAAACCAAGAGTCAGATGCTTAACTGACTGTGCCACCCAGGTGCCCCCACGTAAGAGTTTTAATAAAACTTTTCCCCCCTAGTTTTACTTACACTCGTCTCCAGAAGACTTACACACATATCCATGGTGGAGAGAACCCATAGCTAATACAAGTGACAAGATGATTATACCCAGAGTCACTCTTTCCCTCCAACTCTGCTGTTTCATTTTGGGTCCAGCTTGGGAGTGACTCCATCTTCTCAGGAGCCTCCCTAGTCACTCATCTGAGCAGACTCTTGGCAGGCAGCCCTCTAGTCTCACTGCACATGCTCAGGCATATCTAAATCCTAGCTTATGTGCAAATCAAATCCCCTTAGTATAGTACACAAAAAAAAGTTTTTACAGTAATAAAAATGGAAAGAAAGGTCATGAACTATTTAGGAGAGAGAAGATGTTGTACTTGGATTTCCCTTCCTGGTAGTTTCTAACAATTTTAGGCATTCCAGATGAGATTATTATTATAACTAAGCAATATTTTCAGCCCTAAGCTGTCTCCCTGCCAAGGTGGGCATAATGCAACCAACATGCTTCCAGATCTCAGGAGCTTGTAACGCAAAATAAAGTTATGTTTCTTTTAATATCCAAATCGATTTTAGATAGTTCACTCTTGTGCCGTGTTCCTCTTCCCAAGTGATTTATGGGAATCTCTGAGGAATTGTTAGATGTTCTAGCCATCCAACCCAGGGGTCTCATCTCAGATCTATCAGGTGTCTGGCCTCACAACCTCTGTTCCAGAGCTCTTGCAGGTCACATCACGTTATCTCATAAGTTGATTATCTGGGCTGCTTTCTCCGCATTCCAACTTTCCCCAAGCAGAGACATAGATCTCTTGGTTAACTCTCCAAAGGTGTCTAGGTCTACTGCAGTATTTTACAAAATTTCGTTGAATGCTAGAGTGATAACAGAAGTACACAGTTCAGTGTCCCACATGGCTGATAGTAGTGGGTATGTTTGAGTTTTATAGGAATTGAGCACAATTTAAGGGTCCCCACCTGGATCCTAAGCAGCTTCCTCATAGCAGTTACCAGATTAACCTGCATCAGGTTTAGCCTCCATGGTGTTTGGTTTGGGCACATTTCCACGTCTCTAAGCCCAGCCTTAGGATTCTTAACCTTGTAGAATGGAGGCTTCTCTCCCCACTTTCAAAATCTCTTGTTTCCTACCCTGGTAAAATCATCAGTTGGAATATCCATTTCCGCCAAAAGAAGGCACAATCCAGGGGCACCTGGGTGGCTCTGTCAGTTCAGCATCTGCCTTTGGCTCAGATCGTGATCTCAGAGTTCTGGGATCAAGTCCCACATCGGGCTCCCTGCTCAGGAGGGAATCTGCTTCTCCCTCTCCCTATTCCTCCCCCTCCCCACTTGTGCTCTCCCTCTCTGTCAAATAAGTAAATAACATCTCCTAAAAATTTTAAAAATTAAGAAAATGAAAAGAAGGCACAATGCTTCTCAATTTATAGGTTGTGATTTGTAGGGCCTCGATAAAATAATAATAGAAGCTAATAGAATATGTCCTGAGCTTTATATTATTTGATCTTAAACACATGTTCATAATTTGATCAAAATCTGTGTTTTATGTAACCATTACACTAATTTTTCAAAGGTACAGTGAAATGCAAAAAAAAAAAAAAATACATCAGCTTTCACCAGTGAACAAACACAAAACATCTTGATTTGCGGCATCTGCATTCAGATGACCTCACAATACCACCGAGAGGATTGGAACTTCTTCTACTGTAGGGTAACTCAAAAGTCTTACTGATGACTTTCCTGAAATAAAATGTACCTGTTTTAAAATTTTAAAAATTTTAAAAATTTCTTCTGTATTTTCAGAAGCTTCAAATCTACAGCAAGTCACAAAGGGCAATTCTCTCACTTAAAATATTAAAGTTCTGGGTTTATCAGATACTGTAGTGAATTACTAGAACTACCTCTACTACTGTCATTATTTATAGACATAGTGTATAAATATGTGATCTGCTCCCCGTATGTCATTCAATAGCTTATTTTGTAATACCTCATTGAGGGTTAGGGTTTTGCTTTCATTTCATAAATGAAGAAACTGAGGCTTAGAGAGATTAAATAACCTACCCAATTCATGTAACTAACATATGGCAGAGCTGATATGTGAAGCAAAATCATGTATGCATGATACTATGATCATTGAGAACCAATAGAAATAGGATGATATTCTGGGACCTTTACATTTTCTAAGAACAACTAATTACTTACAGACATCAAATCATTATGCTCTGGTCAAATATAGATCACCTGACCAGTGCCTATGACAGCCTCAAAGGTAAGCTCAACCTTTAGTTCTCTCCATCTCTGGACAGGTATCTACCAATGTCCCAAAATGTCATAACTAAGCACCAAGAGAGCCAAGCCGTGTATATGATGTGTTAAGTGTGTCTCAGGTTTCAGAAAATCGCCTCTCTTTTAAAAATTATTATTTACTACCTAACATTGGCATTCAGTTTCTCACATTTCTTATACCTTGTACAGGTTTAAAAATTAAATATATAATATATGTTATATACTTTGGTATAAATATTTAATATTTATATTTTAAGCATTAGATATAAATATTTTATATATCCAATTTTTTAAAAAGATTTATTTATTTTAGAGAGAGGGGAGACAGCACAAGAGGGAGGGGCAGAGGTAGAGGGAGAGAGAATCTCAAGTGGACTCTGCAATGAACATGGAGCCTGATGCAAGGCTCAATCTCACAACCCTGAGATCGAGACCTGAGCCAAAACCAAAAGTCAGAGGCTTAAATGACTGTGCCACTCAGGTGCCCCATATCCAATTACTTTAGTGTTCAATAACAGGATTTCTAACTTAGAAGTTTGAAAAAAAATCTTCTTGGATAGGGTTGACAGAGAATAAACAAAAATAAAAACACAGAACACCTTGCTATACTTGAATTTCAGATAAGTAACAAATAATTCCTTAGTAAAAGCATGTCTTCTACAATATTTGGGACATATTTAAACTTAAAAACATTCCTGGCTTATCTGAAATTCAAATTTAACGGAGTGCCCTGCGTTTTATCTGGCAGACCTGTTCTGTGGACACAAGCTTAAATCTCTAAGCCATTATTTTAATTCTATCTTCTGGTCATTTCGGGGTACTCCTTGAGAAATGAACACTTGTTGTTCCAATCTCTTTGGAAGTTCTGGTGCGGACCACTTAAATCACGAAATGGGTTGGTAGGTCCCTGATAGTTATTTGTCATTACAGAGATTTATAGCATATGTGGATCTTGATCTGAACTATAGTCAACTCAAGAAACTGTCTATGATACTCTGTTATTTTCTGCTGTGCCAAAGCCAAGGTAATTATGGATTTCTCTGGAGGAAAACACATCCATTGATTTTAAGTTGTTTGGGGGAAGTTAATTTAATGTAAGTTTCCTTCTGCCATGACTGTGACTTTCATATATTGTACACAACAGTTGGGTAGAAAACAAAATGCCTTTTGTTTAGAAGTCTGGTGTTTTGACATTTGTGTTTGTTTAGTTTTAGGAGGCAATTTGGGGAGAGGGGTTAGTGAAAAGCAGAAGAAGTCAGTGGAGACTTGAAGCAAAGTCCTTCACGTTAGGTCACTGAACTCCTGAGGTACAGGTTAAACTTTGGTTTGGGGAGTCTCCTTTGCCTCCAGTGGCCATCTCAGCAGCCCACCGCAGACGAGACAGAAATGTGAACGCCCTTCTGTCACTCAGCTGGTGTTGGCTCTCAGGATCTCATGAAACCAATCCACAGGAAAGCCGGATATTTGAACTTTTCACTCTTGATTCACTTTATTAGACAGCAGTGAAAGCCTTGTACTAAATGTTGAAGAGAAAATGCAAGACACCTTGTTAATTAACCTTTGCATTTCTCCTCTTTCCCCTCTTTAGATAGATTTTTAAAAATAAGTTATTTCTCCTTACTTCACTTGTCTGACCTGAAACATGTTGGAAATAAAGGTGATAAGAAGAAGGAAAATTTTTTAAAAAGATGAGGTACAGGGAGACCACCCAAGAAAATGTTTTTCTATGCTATTAAATGTTTTCCAGTCTTTTAGACTCATTTTTACTTCTGATCTGAACAGACTAGAACTGAATTTTTCAAATATTAAAAAAAAAATGGAAAATAACGGTCTGTGTCCAAATTCTTCACAGAACTTATGGAGGAATCTCTAATGTGTTAAAACATTATAGTTAGACCCTAAAAAGTTTCTGCATTAATAACCATTTTTTAAAAATAAGGATTTATTTTAAGATGGAAAACTGTAATCAAATCCTCATTCTTTTCTTTCTTGATGTTATAGAGTCAGAGCATTATCCAAATGCCAGAGAACCTCAACACAGAGCAGCCTAGCTGGGGACAAAATCAAAAGCGGGAAATTGTGGTGGGGGAGAAGAGTCAGAAATGATTGTATCCAAATCTTTAATTTCAGTTTCACATCTTTGATCTCAGTATTGTAGAGTTCTATGTGTATATACACTTACACACATACATAATCTCTGAGAGTTTATTCTCACGGAACAAATCCTTTGCTTACCATGTTAACACAATATAGCCACAAGTTCCACACGGCTTAATTTGAAAATAACCCTCATACTAGGATCATAAGCCATAAGTTTCCAAACTGACCGCTCTCAAAATGAGTGGATCCTTGACTTCCATAGAGACAAGTTAAACACATCCTCTCTCCAGACAGAGGAAATGCTGCGTTGTTTTGATGGATGAGGATTCATTTGGGACTGAGCAATCAAAAAGAAAAAAGGGAGACACTTCATGCACATACTATGAGATTTCAGAAAACCCTCTTTTCAGGAGAAGGCCCAAAGATGTCAAAATAAGCTTGTCCATAAATGGACTATTCATCACTCTTTGTCAACTTAGGTTCCAAAGCTCTTAACTACTAAATTGTTGTTTCAAACCAGGCTGCTCATGCGGCCTTGCTAGTATAGGTAATGTTCATATGAAACTACTCAAAGCTGTCTTGTTTTTCAGCTAGAGTAGAAGAACAGACTCTCCTTTTTCCAAGCTTGCCTCCCTTCCCCATTTTGGACACCCACCAGGCCCTGCTTTTGGTCACTAGCTCTAACTACTTTCCAGATTTCTCTGTTATTGAAGGATCATGCAGATATTCTCAAGAGAATGGTGATGGTCCCACTGAGGCTCTTTAACAGCATTCATATAAAACATCATATAATAAATATTGATTTTATATAAAACCATAATTCTCAATTAGGAGGCTGTTCCCAAACTCACTATACCTACTGCTTAAAACGCTCCTGCTGGAAGAATATCCATTTTCCTCATATTTGTTTTTGATGAAAATGTAGAACAGCTGGACAATCTTATTTTCTATTAAATTCTACAATATGGTTTAAAAGAAATAATTCTAAAAATAGGAAGTTTTTTCCTAAACGTTATTATCTTTACAACTTTTCAGCTATCAGATTTCACACTGAACAAAAAAAACAAAAAATTCCAATGAAAGACAAATTATGGCTAAATTCAGAGAAAAAAACAGTCATTTCTTTTTGAAAATAATAGCTATTGGTTATTAGTAATAATGAAATATATGTTCAGACTAAAAAATACAAATCACAGTGGCTAAATGAGCAGCTTATATTAATGTATCTTGCCATTATTCTATGACTTTTATCCATCCCAATCACAGTATGCTTTTTCTATAAAATAATTTTCCCCCAATTTTTCTTTTCATGAGTAGAGCGGTTTTATATTCTAACACCAATTGTCTCATATTTCAGCCACGTAAAATATTACCAACAGTAAAATAATCATACTTTATCACAAAATGTATATTTGTCTTAATAAACAACAGAGGGAAGGTTGATGCCCTTCTACGAAATCTAGACTATATGAGTGTATTAGTCTGTTCAGGCTGCTGTAACAAAATACTATATGCTGAGTGGCTTATCCACAACAGAAATTTATTTCCCACAAATCTGGGCATTATCACTTCTTAATAGCCTCAACTCCTATTACCATCACCTTGTTAGGATTTCAACCTATGAATGGAGGTGGGGTTGGGATATGAACATTAAGACCCGTACTGAGGAGTAATTAAGAATATGGTTTCTGAAGTTAAACAAATATGCCTAAACACCATTTGCCAGCTCTGTGACTTTGGACAAGTTTTTTTTTTTTTTTTTTTTATCCCTAGAAGTCTCAGTTCCCTGCTCTATAACCTAAGAATAATAGTAGTGCCTACCTCACAAGATTGCTGAAGATATTAAATAAAATCAAATGTTTATGGAAACATGCCTATAACAAAATAAGCAATAACTGAATTGTTAGCTGTCACTTTATCTTGCCTTTTAAATATTTCTCTGGTTGTGGGATAAAATAAGTAAGATAAACTTTTTTTTTTACCATTTATCTTTGTGTGAAAAGAATGTAATTCAATTCAATTCATTTAAAAAATCATTTATTTTTAAATCCTTCTATAAAACTGCTGAACAGGAGAGGTTGCAAAAGCGGAACCACAAACAAACCTTTCTTTAACGGCACATAAAACTGTTTTGGGGGACATTTACTCGGATGTCAAGTGATTACATAATCAAACAAGGCAGTCCATAACTTAGCACCAGAGTTAGGAGTTCAGGCATAAATTTGGAAAGACACTCTGAAAACTTAGAAGCCAATATGGACTGGAGTAAGTATGGAAAAGTTGAGATTTAGGCTGATAAAGGGGAAGGTTAGGGAAAAGAGCATGTTAACCAATGGACAGGATGAAAGGGGGAAAATATCTAAAAAAAAAAAAATGTAAATAGCGTGGCACAGTGCAAGGTGTGTGCTGATAAAAGCTCAAACAGAGGGGTATCTGCTCCTTGGTGTACTTAATCAAGAGCACTTCACTGGCAGGCTGTAGAGTAGGGGAACCATGTGGTGGTATGAGCAGATGAGTAACACAGAGAAAGTAGTATTTTAAGAATGTTAGTTTGGAATGGTTGCAGGTTGGATAGGGGAAAAAGGAGGTAGTCTGCAGATTGGATGGGGAAAGAGGAGGCTGAAGGCAGGAAAATCAGTTAGGAAACTATTACACTAATCCAGGAAGAAGGCTATGAAGTCCTGGAGTAAGCTGATGACAAAAAGAAGCAGATGGTTGTAGTTTTGTCAAAGACGAATTGATAGGACTGGGCAAATTCATTGGATATGTGGGGTGAAGTAAAAGGATGAGAAACTGGCTCTGATTCTAATCGCAAAATCACAGGACAGATGTGTCCTCTGCAGCCATCTGAGTCCTTTCCATCTACCCTGTCCTCTCAAAACTTGTACAAAATCGCTGGCCACCACATTTAAGAATCTCTGTTGATTTTAGATTCCCAGAGATACAGAACCTAAAACCTAAATTCAGCAATGCTGGTGATGTACCTGCTGAGAGCGAAAGTTGTTTAAAATCTGTATAATCAGAATATTTCAGATAATAATCTATCTGCCTAACATTTTTCACCACACGCCTCCTTTACTCATAGTGCCATTAAAAATGTTCAGTGCTCATTCCTGAAACCAACCCTGGACTTCTGGATCCAACAGTAAAGTCAATTATATGATTGCTTAAACATCAAAGCTTTTCCTCACTAATGTCCTTACCAGGGGACATAAATAGGCAGGTCTTTTCTCTCCAGTTGAGGCAAACACCTATGTAGTTCAAACCAGCATACTGTACATTCCTGTGTGATTTTATGTGTTTTATCGTTGGCAGATGGAATATCTGTTTTTCCCATTGCTATCAATTGAATGTGTGCAGTGCACACCCTGTCCAAAGCAGACCTGTTTTGTCGGGCAGAAGTCAGGGCTCACTGCCCTGGGACAGCCCATTTCTTGGAAATACTCATAGGATTTTCAGTTTCCCTTTTTGAGGTATACAAGGAAAATATTACCCTGAGGAAATATCAAAGGATTTCCTGACATCAGCCAGAGAAACAGGTGCACACATATTTGATTTGATAAAAATGGGGGATATGAGTGCAGTGGCCATGGTCCAGGCATCTCTCATTTGCCCTCCTCAACAATTTCATGGTCCACTCAGAAAACTTCCATCCTCAGTGATCACTGTCTCCATAACACATTTGAACGCCTTAGTCTGGAATTCAAGTTCCTTCACAGTCTGGCTCCCACTGACCTTTCCAACCATATTATGCGCTACACCCATTCAGGATCATGCCAAACTAAGCCACTTGCTGTGCCCTGATCCACAACCCAAACCCTGTGCTTGCTTCTGTCCTTTCTTCAACTCAAAGTAGTCTTCCTCTACAACCCAAATTTCCAAATTCTTGGTATCCTAAAAGTCCTTTTCCTTCACCAATCAATGAAGACTCTTCCTCCCCCAGGTGGAAATCAGTCATTGCAAGTTATTTGTATTTCTCTGATGGTACTTCCAAGTTCTACCTTGAAATATGGCCAGTGATCTCACCTGAGGATTGTATACTTCTTTGGGAGTTGATGCCTGATTCATCTTTGAGATCTTTGTTATAAGGTCTTACAGCTATCACATGATGGAAAGAATATTTTGGAGTGAGAGATGACTTGAGTTCAAGTCTACCTCCTGCTGAAGACCTCTCTGACTATCAATTCCTAAATTTCAATATATTTTTCAATATCCGATCTGATAATGGTATGAAAGTCATTGTTTGAACTGTAGAAGATAAAATAGTTTAATATAGTTTATAATATATTAATATTAATATTTTATAAAGGAAAAAGTGAAGAGTGAAATAAATGTATTCTCTGACATTGCTCAAAAGATGATTAATTCTTCTACAGAACATCACATACCTGACCAATTCATTCCACAATTGGAACATCCCTGAATTGGACCTGCTCATGAGAAGAGGACAAGTTAAAATATGATCCTGTTACTAAAATTGCTAAACCCTCCTCTCCTTGTCTCCTAATCCTCTTGGCATTTTTATATTACAAGCAGGCTATGTTACAGTGATTCACAAGTTCAAATACTGAAACCAAAAAGACTACCATTCATTCGTTCAACAAGTATTTACTGTATGTTTTTAAAGACCAGGCAACCTGCTAGGTTCTGGGGTTAGAAAGATGAGAGAGACAAAATTCCTTCTTGCTCTTGAGATGTTTACAGACTAGTAGAGGAGAAAATGAGCTTGATATCAATTTCATTGCAATATATAACATGGTATGTTAGGTTTTGGAGTAAGGTAGAAATAGAGAGTGGTCAATAAAGAGCTTGCCTAATGAAACTGATTATATGGTTTATGATACCCATCCATCATCAAGAAAATGTATTCCCACTTCAGTGTGCATTTGAAGTGCATTTAAGGGATGGCTGAGTGACTCAGCAGTTGGCTCAGGGCATGATCCCAGGGTCCTGGGATCGAGTCCCATGTTGGGCTCCCTGCATGGAGCCTGCTTCTCCCTCTGCCTGTGTCTCTGCCTCTTTCTCTGTGTCTCTCATGAATACATAATAAAATCTTTTAAAACATAAGGTGAATTTAAGTCCATTGTGAAAAAATGTGGATGGTGAGAATGTGATTTATGCCTGTTCTCCACACTCCATAGTGGACTTGAATCTTGAAATTCCCTGGAGAAAGGCTTGCTTGAAACTCAAGAATTATACTAAGTCTGTTTTTCATTGTCTCTAACGAAAAATCAAAGCTGGAAAGCATTGAAAAGGAGAGAGAAATCTCTTAGGGTCCCATTGACCGTGGGTAAAGGGGGAGTTAGATGTTGTTTAGTGTTGGAAAGAGAGGGATTCACACCCTGCCCATCGGAGCAGAATGTACCGTGTGTGTGTGTGTGTGTGTGTGTGTGCGCGCGTGTGTCTGTATAGGGAGAGATGATTGAACACATAGAAGTTTGGTAATATAAGGGTTGAGGCACACTCTGCTCTTCATTCCTGGGAGTTCCCTGAAAAGGGAAGCAAGGTCCTTGGATACCTGTCCACATGGTGGAGTGCAGACCAGGGAGGCTGACAGCATGTTTAGTCTCAGGGTTTTCAGAAAAGTCCAGGAGAATATCCAAAATGGCACTGTTCCTTAGGGAAGAAGAACACTGTTTTTACAATGTAACTACAATAATATGTAACATACAAATACAAATATTGGTAACAATTCATGACATTATTTTTTTTATTGATAAGGAATGACAACTGATGTGTGTTATTTAACTCACTCAAGTTGTCTGAGCTGAGTGTAATTTCCAGATCTGATTTTCTATAATAGCTTTTTGAGCTAAACTTGAGAAAATCTAGGAGTTGTAAATGAAAATGCTGGAAACCAGTATTTTATTTTTATTTCATTGAAGTTCATGTAAGTTTATTTTATTTTAAAGATTTTATTTATTTATTAATGAGAGACATACAGAGAGAGAGAGGCAGAGACACAGGCAGAGGGAGAAGCAGGCTCCATGCAGGGACCCCGATGTGGGACTCGATCCCGATCCTGGGTCTCCAGGATCAGGCCCTGGGCTGAAGGCGGCGCTAAACTGCTGAGCCACCTGGGCTGCCCTTATGTAAGTGTAAATAACAAATACGCAACTAGATTATTCATCCTATTTACTTATCCTTGGTCACTTATTTGACACTACATTGTGACATCTTCTTGGTCCTATAGTTACTTATATCTGTGACAGATGTCATCTTTGAAGACAGTTCTTCAAGAACTGTTTTTATTATTGGAAAACATTAATTTAGTAGTTTAAGGGTCATATGAGGTGGTTAGGCTTGCCCAGACAGTTTCAGGATCACATACCTGGAAATTTCCCTGTTTCATTCATGTTCAGAAAACAATGAATGAGGGGTACCCACAAATTCTAGGGAATGACTCAGAGTGGTTCAGTTCTGATCTGCATTTTAAAATTCCTTCTTCAAAATAAATAAATTAGTTAATTAATTAGTTAATTAATATTCTTGCTTCATGTCAAATTATTATGTTTTGTAGGCCATTATGTAGCCTGTGTTCCAATACTTCTAAAATCTCACCTAATTTTCTGTGGTTGATTAACATTTATTTACTACTATGGTGTAGACATTTAATTGGATAAAAATAGATCTTTGATCAATGCTATATATGCTTATCTGAAGCAATGTATCTATTAAGTATAATTTAAGGTTTTTTTTTTTTCCCAAAAGTGTCTTTTTCTAAATTTTCAATTATCAAAGAAATATTCCATGGGTTTCATTTGTCAATCTGCACTTGACTCTATTAGTTAAACTGGAATATACTGACAACATTACTTGTAATTTTGAACAAAATTGTAGAATTGTATAGGTAAGTGTACAAATAATAGAACACACACACACACATATATACAGCTATATACACAAATATAGTATTGTGTGCATATAGTATTGTGTTCATATAAGTCTATATAATTGCACAGATAATATAATGCAACTAACTCATACCCACATACTATTTTTATAGTACACAGGACAATTGTTTAGTATGTGCATCTACAGTTTTTAAATACTCATACCCCTTGACCCATTCATTCCATTTCTGTGATCTGTTCTAACGAAGCAATTGTAAATATATAAGAAATATTAGCCACTAAGATATTTATTGCACCATTATTTGTGCTAGAGAAAAATTCAAACTGTTTACATTTACAGAATAGGAGAATGGAGAGGTAACTGGTATTATAACTCTTTGAAGGGCTATCACGCAAAATCATGTTTACAAAGATTTTATAACAACATGGAAAATGCTTATGTTAAAAAGTTAGTTGAAAAAAATTAGACACAAAATTGCACAGGTATAGATGGAAACTAGGAAGAAAGCAGAACTCTCAAATCATCCATGCTTTAGACATTACACTCACCACTTAACTCTATCTCCATTACAGGAAGAAAAAGAAAAAAAAACACAACAAAACCCTAAACATACAGAGGAATATTTGCCTGAACATAAATATCTAGGTACTTAAAAGGCTACAAATTTTAGTTAAATAAAAATTAGATTCCTTTAGCTATAAGAGCCCTTTACATAATTGCTGTGTATTTTTGAATAACCTCTTTAACTTCCCTGAGTCAATTTCATTCATAAAACAGTGGTGGTAATATCAAAATATCAAAATCTCACATCTTTGTGAGAACTGAAATATATTATTCTTAGAGCCAAAGTAAATTAGTGCCTGTGTTTTAGTGATGAGTCACAACTACAGAGTGATAAAACATACTCATGCATCTATATACACACACATGATTCTTTAAATCAATAGAGAAAGATAGAAATTTAAAGGAAAAACTGGATAATTTACAAACAAGCAAACTTTAAGAGAAAAGAAAGGTCAGTTTTTTTTTTTTTTTTTTTTTTTTTGAAAGGTCAGTTTTTGAAAATAAACCTATATCTTACATGGTCTAAGACATCTTTCATAACATTATCCTGAAACTCCTTCATAGGCCCTACATGTACAATTTGAAAACCAACCTACAGCTTGAGAATCTTCTCAGGGATCTTGCCTCAGTTATTAATAATTGCTCTTTCCCTTATTAACTGTTGCCTGGAAATTAGCCTAAGGTGACATTAAAGAAAGCGGAGGGTGATACTGCATTCATTCTCAGAGCCTACTGCCCCCTAAAGGATGCTCCCGACTTTCAAGCCAAAGAGCTGCTTACTAGAGGGTAGCTGAGATACTCTCTTCTGGCCAACATAATCCCATTAGAAGTCCACGTCAGGCCAAATTCTCAACTGCCCCTCCCAACTGGCAATGTGAAGAAGCCCATGCCTCTGTGGTTTAGCTACCCGTTGTTTTGAGTAATGACTTTTATGATGCCACAGGCTGCTGAGCCAAAATAATAATATGGGATCGTAAAAGAGGAATGCCTCCACTGAAAATTGTCTCCATACAAATGGCATTCAGAGACTAGCAGAGGGGAAATGAGGGCATCTACGGTTTTATCATTAACATCAAGGGCAGCCAGCAGAGGCCAATCGGGAAAGCTGATCCTCTTTGCATCCTTTTTAAGTAGATAATCTCAAAGCAGATCCTGTACTCCTGGGAATTTCCAGAGTTTATAACATCTGACCCTGCCACTTGCGCCATAGTTAAGATTTTAAACCAGTTCTCCCTTCTTATGGTATGAGGTGCCTCATGACACAGGCTACCCTGCTAGATGTGATAGAAGAGATACAGAACATAAGAGATCAGGTCTAGTTTCTCTTTTCTGACATCACTATGCTGGCAACTAGGTCTTTCCTTCATGACATGCTACAAGCTTGGCCTCCAGCTTTTATGCACCTTTGATGTTTCCTGAGAAGTTAGACCATGCTGTCGCTGGAGGGCAATGCAGTGCCATATTGCTTTTACATAGTCTCCCACTGTATGATCACTCCCATGAGGTTTTTTTTTAAGATTTTATTTATTTATTCATAGACACAGAGAGAGAGAGAGAGAGAGAAAGAGAGAAAGAGAGAGAGGCAGAGACACAGGCAGAGAGAGAAGCCGGCTCCATGCAGGGAGCCCGACGTGGGACTCCATCCCAGGTCTCCAGGATCACACCCCGGGCTGCAGGCGGCGCTAAACCGCTGCGCCACCAGGCTGCCCTCCCATGAGATTTTGGAGACAGGAATCTATCTGTGTTATAACATCTTGAAACCTGGATAGACATTTGGTTGCACCTAAGAAGAATTTCATTGTTTTTATCTCAGATGGCTCAGTTAAAATAGGAGCTAGATGACAAAGACAGGGAGTTGCCTCTATTCTTGGCATGAAAAAGTTAGATGAAAGGCTTAGTGATATGCTTGGTATATAATTGACACTCTCCCAACATTAACTCAATAGAGCTTTAGGAATCAGAGAGTTGAGAAGACGTCAATGAAATTGAGAACGCATGCCTGTTAGGTTAATTCATAATTTATTGTGAATCTTCATATCGTTTGCGTCCAGAACTGTACAGACTCAATTTCCTGAACGGAGGAGATATTGCTATTGAAATATCAAGAAGAATATATTGTATAAATTGCTTGCTAAAGGAACCTGACGTTTGTAGCATTTCTAGTGTTTATACTGGAAGAGGTTTGAACCTAGTGAAATGGGTCCCCCACCCCACTGAGGAAGACAGGCAAGCACGTAAGCATGTTTATGTACTGATCTGACTTTGTATGAGATGGTGAGTGTGTGAGCCCAAGAGTGCCAGATTGGCCCAAGAACAAGTTGGTGGGTGGGGACAAATCCGGTGGAAATAGGTAGTGACAACTAGAGTGGGAGACAGAGGAAAGGCTGCTCAATAGAGGCTGAACATTAGGCTTGATAATGTGAAATGTTAAATTCTGGCAACTTAAACAATATTATATCTTTGTGTGTTAAACTAGGACTTGCGTGGTGGAAAGGGGAAAGGAATGTATATGAGCATAGGTATGCATGACATTTATGGCCACATCTTAAAGTCTGCTCTTGCACATCTTATAAAAAGTCATTATATAATATTTAAGATGCATGCAGTTTTACTGAATAACATCTCCAGCTTAAAATGAAATATTATTATAATAAAATATTCCAGTTACCTATGCCAGATTGAGCCACTCTCTCTCACCCTTAAATGAACAAATATCTTGAATTGGTTGTCATTTATTTCCATGCAATTCTTTATTTATTGCCACTTAGGCATTAAACAAGATGTAGTGTTATTTTATATTCTTCTTCACTGGACGCTATTCTTTCAACTTATCTTCCCTACCATCAGTCCCAAAGTCTGTGGTAGAGTCGCGTTTATCCTACCTGCTTACTCATGTTTAATAGCATGATACTCCTTTCCTCTCTCAGCACCGGCACCACTAGCATGAGAACATTGACGAATGGCTCCATTTTCTCAGCAGGACAAAATACATCACACACAGTTCCACATAATTCTTTAAAAATTCCAGATGCTTGGTGGTACATTAATTTAAGGCGTCCTATTACAGAGAGGTAACGTGAAGTTCGGAATTGAAGTCCCAGCTCCGTTCACCACCAACTAAGTTTGGCCAAGTCATTTGTCTTCCTAGAACTCGTTCTGGTAACTTACAAAGTGGAGGAGCTGAATGACATGTAAATTAGCTCTAATATTTCCAACTCTAATATTCTTTTATTTTGCTCTTTTCCTTCAGTATGGATGAATAGACTCACCATCTCCATTATTAAATGGTCTTTCCTTAAAACTCTCTTTTGTCATTTTCTTGAAACATTTATGGACCAATAGAGTTGACAATGTTTCTATACATATGTTCCACAGTATAGACTAAATCCATTTTCAAAACGCATTTTCTTATCAATTTGCTTCAAGGAACCAGTCTTAGCCTGCTTAGTATTCTGTGGAATGTATTCAGTAGTCACTAAAATTGTTACTGATAATCTGAACATGTGATATAATACCTTTTGCTAAGGTAGTCTTAATTTGAACCCCATGTAAGGCAATTGCTAACCCAAGTATTTCAAAGCTGACACATTTCCACCTGTATGAAGTCTTTCCAGGAAAGGATTCAAGGATAGATGCAAAGACACAGTGCGGTGAGGATGATTTCCATTCTCATAGTTTATACACAGCTGGCTGTTATCCCTGAAAAACCATCACTTTAAACAGAAATATTCCATGTGTAATCCCTGACAATTTCAAACTGAAAAGTGTGAGGACAATCAATTAAATAATCTTTATGTTCCAAGAAAATGAAATAGACTTTTCTCCATTATAAAAGTGATCCTTTACCATTTCTTTCCTTCAATGAATGTAAAAAGTCACGTCTAAGAGTCTCCACGTAGGAAAAGTAGGCACATGGTTGATAGGAAGGCCAAACGTGTGTCCTGTTTTCATCCATTAAATGCTATTTGCTTTATACAGTATATATTTATGGTTTCTGAAATTGGGATGCTTATTGAATTTAAAGAGAGAAACTTTGGGACGCCTGGGTGGCTCAGCAGTTGAGCATCTACCTTTGGCTCAGGTGGTGATCTCAGTGTCCCGGGACAGAGTCCCACATCGGGCTCCTTGTATGGAGCCTGCTTCTCCTATCTCTGCCTCTCTCTGCGTCTCTCATGAATAAGTAAATAAAATATTCACAAAAATAAAAAAATAAATAAAGAGAGGAACTTTGTATTTGTATGAACAGACTCCAAGAACAAGGCTGAATTTTTGATGCCCCGTGCTAACGCATGTTGAATAACTGTGACAGGCAACGAAAGGGGCATAACTCAGGAGTCGTCCGCATTCATTCATTTAAACAGTACTTTTCAAGTGTAACTACTAATTTCAGCTCAACAAACAATTACTAAATGTTCCTTGTGAGCCTGGGACCGCTAGGGTGCTTGAAGTATCCATATGTAAAGAATATGTATACAGCTGGGAATCCCACTCCAGCAGTACATAGCTAGGGGCTACACGTCATGGAAAAGCCTCCAGTTTCTCCTTTAAAATAGGAAAAGAAGAAGAGTTGGAAATAGGCATTTGTATTCACATCCTTAAAGATACAAACACTATACTGAAAGTCCGCTAAAATGTTCTTGAGCCTACTCACATTTGCTCAACCTAGAAGTAAACACTGTAGAAGTCTAGAAGTCTGTCCTGGTACTCAAGGGAACTTGAATTGAGGGGCATACTTTCCTTTATAATTAAAATCTTGACATCTTATTTCGAATTAATATATCTATGAAGGAATTGTATTTTCTTTTCTAATCACCGTTTTACCTCTGGCAGACATTTACAATATTAAACTTTTTTTAAAAGATATTTCTCAGTGAGCGCTGGTGGAAATAGCAGCGGGAAGTGCGGCCTCTCCCTTAGAAGCTGAAGTTGTTAAGATAGTATGTGAGAACTGGCTCATTGCGGAGCTAATCACCGAATAAGAGTAAACCACTTCTCAACAATGCACTATTCTCTTTCAAAATCATGAGACTTTTCATATCCAGCTTCCAAAATCTCATTAGAATGTCTCCTTCCTGGGATCCCTGGGTGGCGCAGCGGTTTAGCGCCTGCCTTTGGCCCAGGGCGCAATCCTGGAGACCCGGGATCGAATCCCACGTCGGGCTCCCGGTGCATGGAGCCTGCTTCTCCCTCTGCCTGTGTCTCTGCCCCTCTCTCTCTCTGTGACTATCATAAATAAATAAAAAATCAAAAAAAAAATAGAATGTCTCCTTCCGGCAACCAAACTGGTTAACAATAAATAATTCATCAACCTCAAGAGGCTAAGGAAATTTTGAAAGGTGTTCTGGTTTAACAAAAACAAAATGGTCTCATTTATACAACGTGTCAAGGAATTAAAAATAGGTGAAAAGTTCATATCTGTACTCTGGAAGGACTCCCCATGAATAATACAATAGCACCTCAATTGCATTATGCAAAATGTTTGCTGAACCCCATCACCTGTCTACCCCCATTGAACATGGCTTTTTTTTTTTTTTACATGTGCACTGTCTAAATTTAATCAGATCACCTTCTCTTTAGTACATTTCTTATATCCCTAAAACTTGCTCTTCCAGAGTAAAGATCAAACCATATAAAGATCTATGGTCTTCATGTCAAACATGCACCGTGCTCCTATTACTTGCAGGTGTCACGCGGGCGCGGGGGTCAGGAGGTGAAGAAGTCACGATCCTCACCAGGTCGGGTCGGTGCAGTAGGCCCAGGGTCGTCAGCGGCGGGCACGGGGAAGCCCCGAGACCTGGTCCTTGAACTCAACTGTCTGATGCTCTGGTCTGATTCCCACGGGGCCCCGTGAAGCCCGCAGCGCCCGGGAGGCCGCGTCCAGGTGAACCGGGCCCTGGGGCCGGACCGGGAACCAGTCGCTTCCAAGCTTCTAGAACGTCCTTGACGGATTTCTAACAGCCGCGCCCCCCCACCCCGTCCCCCTTCCCCCGTGGCCCCCGCGTGCCCGGGGCGGGGGGGGGGGGACCTGGGGGGGAGGGGAGGGCCGGGGGGACCTCCGGGGGGCGGGCCTGGGGGGGACCTTGGAGGAGGGAGGGCCTGGGGGGACCTCGGGGGTGACCTGGGGGGGAGGTCCTGGGGGGGACCTCGGCGGGGGGAGGTCCTGGGGGGGGACCTAGGGGGGGAGGGGAGGGCCGGGGGGACCTCCGGGGGGCGGGCCTGGGGGGACCTTGGAGGAGGGAGGGCCTGGGGGGACCTCGGGGGTGACCTGGGGGGGAGGTCCTGGGGGGGACCTCGGCGGGGGGAGGTCCTGGGGGGGGACCTAGGGGGTGAGGGGAGGGCCGGGGGGACCTCCGGGGGGCGGGCCTGGGGGGGACCTTGGAGGAGGGAGGGCCTGGGGGGACCTCGGGGGTGACCTGGGGGGGAGGTCCTGGGGGGGACCTCGGCGGGGGGAGGTCCTGGGGGGGACCTAGGGGGTGAGGGGAGGGCCGGGGGGACCTCCGGGGGGCGGGCCTGGGGGGGACCTTGGAGGAGGGAGGGCCTGGGGGGGACCTCGGGGGGGGACCTGGGGGGGGAGGGCCGGGGGGGTACCTCGGGGGGGGAGGGCCTGGGGGGGACCTTGGAGGAGGGAGGGCCTGTGGGGGGAGGTCCTGGGGGGGACCTCGGCGGGGGGAGGTCCTGGGGGGGGACCTAGGGGGGGAGGGGAGGGCCGGGGGGGACCTCCGGGGGGCGGGCCTGGGGGGGACCTTGGAGGAGGGAGGGCCTGGGGGGGACCTCGGGGGGGGACCTGGGGGGCGAGGGCCAGGGGGGTACCTCGGGGGGGGAGGGCCTGGGGGGGACCTTGGAGGAGGGAGGGCCTGTGGGGGGAGGTCCTGGGGGGACCTCGGCGGGGGGAGGTCCTGGGGGGGGACCTAGGGGGGGAGGGGAGGGCCGGGGGGGACCTCCGGGGGGCGGGCCTGGGGGGGACCTTGGAGGAGGGAGGGCCTGGGGGGGACCTCGGGGGGGGACCTGGGGGGCGAGGGCCGGGGGGGAACCTCGGGTGGGGAGGGCCTGGGGGAACCTCCGGGGGGGGCGGGAAGGCCTGGGGGTACCTCGGGGGGCGGGCCTCGGGGGGGAGGGCGGGCAGGAGTCACCTGGGCAGCGGTCGGGCGCACAGTTCCGGCCCGAGCCTCGCCTCCAGGCGCCAGGGGTCGCGGGCCGCACCCGCCGCTGCAGGGAACCCGGGCGCCGCGAACCGGCCGGTGCGGAGCTGCAGAACCGTGTCCGGCTCTCTCGGGCCTCCAGGCGGGTCCGCAGGCCGCTTGAAGACCAGGTGCTCAGAGGGGTTAGGGGCCTGCGCCGGGGGCACCGGGCAGTCAGAAGGCCCGGCCGGCTTTCCAGGGCAGAGCAGCGTGGACAAGCCCCGCGCCCGGCCAGCACCCAGGGCCCGGCCAGCACCGAGGGCCCGGCCAGTACCCAGAGCCCGGTCAGCACCCAGGGCCCGGTCAGCACCCAGGGCCCGGCCAGCACCCAGGGCCCAGTCAGCACCCAGGGCCCCGATCAGCACCCAGGGCCCGGCCAGCACCCAGGGCCCGGCCAGCACCCAGGGCCCAGTCAGCACCCAGGGCCCGGCCAGCACCCAGGGCCCGGTCAGCACCAAGGGCCCGGCCAGCACCCAGGGCCCGGTCAGCACCGAGGGCCCGGCCAGCACCGAGGGCCCGGCCAGCACCCAGGGCCCGGTCAGCACCCAGGGCCCGGCCAGCACCGAGGGCCCGGTCAGCACCCAGGGCCCAGTCAGCACCGAGGGCCCGGCCAGCACCGAGGGCCCGGCCAGCACCCAGGGCCTGGCCAGCACCCAGGGCCCCGATCAGCACCCAGGGCCCGGCCAGCACCCAGGGCCCCGATTAGCACCCAGGGCCCAGTCAGCACCCAGGGCCCGGCTAGCACCCAGGGCCCGGCCAGCACCCAGGGCCCCGATCAGCACCCAGGGCCCGGCCAGCACCCAGGGCCCAGCCAGCACCCAGGGCCCGGCTAGCACCCAGGGCCCGGCCAGCACCCAGGGCCCCGATCAGCACCCAGGGCCCGGCCAGCACCCAGGGCCCGGCCCACACCCAGGGCCCAGCCAGCACCCAGGGCCCGGCCAGCACCCAGGGCCTGATCACCCAGGGCCCAGTCAGCACCCAGGGCCCGGCCAGCACCCAGGGCCGCATGCCTCCGCGGTTTTAGGAGCGCTGTGCCCACGCACACACATCACCTGACACCCATTTACCTGTCGGGGCCCTGAAGACTTGGAGTTCGACTGCCACCAGGTAAAGTTATTTGTCACTAGAGACTTAGTCCTTGACAACTGTTGCACCTCCCAACTTTCTCGCCTCCATCCAAAATTCACTCCGCCCCAGCAGCCCCTCCCAGTACTAGCCGAGGGTGAAGTCGCCGCCGCGGCACCTGCCAGATGCTTTTCACACGTTTAGAAGAATTTTTCTCTAAAAAGGAAATATCTGCAAAATACCAGAGGATCTTTTAAAGACGATACTTAGGATACGTTGCCCTTTTGTAAACATACAAAAGGGGGAGATAGTAAGCATCCTTAGTATGCCAGGTATACTTTGGTTCCACAAAGTAAGCCAAAATTCTGCTTATTGGGGGGGGGGGGGGGGTGGTGATACTGTGAAAGAGTAGTCAATGCCAGTTTTTCTAGCTCTCCAGCGCTCTGCAGGGACTGGATTTGGGCCATATGAGAATAATTTCTACTGTTAGATCAATATGGAAATGGAGAGAGAAACTTGATAAGCTATTCCCAGCCTGGTGAGTTAGGAGTTAAACTTTAGAGCTGACACCCCAGCATTTGGTAATCCTCCCACCTCATACAGTACTTGGCTGCAAAATCTGTGAAGTAGCCTCCTTCCGGAAGTCAGGTTTTCTTGTAATACCATAATTGGTTAAGTATGTATAATGGCGAATTTAACAACTAAGTCCCTTGATTTTCAGAACAAATGGCACCCACATGCTTGCTGTTGACCTTCTAAATTGTGAGTAAGATATGCCAGGTTGCCATAAGCCATGGGGTGTTCAAATGACTCCCCGTGGGCCCCCCCACCCTTGTTTGCAATGCTATCTACTCTGTAATGAAATGACAAGACCGAATTATATCAGAGAAGAACACCCACAGATACACCCTAAATCATGCAAATGAACATTTTGAAATTCAGTGGTAATTTAGGAAGGTGGTCTCCAGTACACTTCCTTTCCTTATACAGGCAGAGCTAACGATTCTGTTTTAAGACAAAACTCCAATTGTTCTTGAAACTAGCGAATCACAAATCAACTGCTGCTAGTAAAATGAAGGTAAAGTAGTTACACGTTGGAGAAAAAAGATTTTAGAATTCACAAATAATTATAGAAATAACCAATATGTTATGTTATAATCATATGGAAAGAGTGTAGGTTGTAAAAATTACAAACACTGAAAATTCACTTGGTCACTAGGTCTTTACACACTAAAACTCAAAGTATGGCTGTTTGAATAGTCATGATACAGAGTTCTATCTTCAGATAAATCATTATAAGCTCAACCAGTTGAAAGTTAGAAAAAGAAGCAAAAGCAAGTGACGTATTCACCTACTAAAATTAACTTTGTGTAGTTTGAAATAAGTGCATAAAGTACAATAAAAATATTTTTAACTTGATTCTGGTAGTTAACTAATTAATCTGGAAAATTAATTAAATTAGGGAACAATGAGAAATTTTAGGTATCATCAATAATTTCTTATATGTACTTAAAGTGAATAATTATGTATTCAAGTTTCAGTCTTTTGATGTAGGATGAAAGCTATACCCTTGAGAATACACCTATTGATAGGAATTTCCTCTGGTTTTTCTCCCATGAGCCACACCCACAATATTGACCAAGATTTCCAGTTTCAGCTGGTTGAAAGGATATAGGAATTTAAATACTTTAGTGAAGCAAAAAGCATGCTAAAAATCCTTTTAGATTTCCATGGTTTGACAATTTTTTCCAAATATCTTGTTTTCCTCTAATTTAACATCATTTTTTAGTCATTTTTTTTCTTTATTGGGTTGTTCCAAAGCATTTAACTTAATATTCTTACAAATATCTCTCTTCTGTTTCCCATTCATATGTCATTGATTTACATAAATATTTAATTAAATTACGTCATTAAAATAATAAGTACAATTGGCATAAAATGTTTGGGAGAAACAAAGCTAAACTCAGCAAGTGAGAGCTGTAGTACATAAATATGTGAGAGTAGCATTCAGGCGCTACAGGACACCCACTTATCTTTTACAGAAGAAATGAAGAATGCTTGTTATTCCATAAAATTCATTAAGCAAAAGTCAAGTGAAACTTAATTTTTAGTAGGTGAAATTTTTGTGGGCAACAATGTGTCATGAAAATGTACCAGTATACTGCAATACATTTTATGGGAATTTATAAATGTTTCCATTAACTTTTTATTATGAAGTCTTGATAGTCCAGGTCATAATTTCTGCCCATGAGTAGGAAAAAAAAAATTCAACTAATAGAAGCAAACCCAGAAAGATATTTATTGTTCAAGTTCAGAAATCTATAATGTTAAGATTCTGAACCAGAATGCTGAGATGCTCCTAGCCTGTCTTCATAGAAGTCTTCAGATGCTGTTGCAGCACCAGGGATCTGAGTTTTAAATTTTTCTTTATCACCAGGTATATGTCATGCCCTTTATATCTGACATTTTCATCTGTTTTCTATTTTTACTAGAAATTTCTACTACTTTGCAAGCCCCTCTTCCTTTTGTAGAAAGATTATCTTTTCCATCTTATTATTTACTAGATGGAAAATATTAAATATTCTATTTTAAGACTTTTGAGTCTTAAATGTTTTAAAAGTCTTATGTTTTAAAAACAAACATAATTAATATTCATAGTCAGATTTAGTATTTTATAATATCTAGAATATATCAATATCTATGACCTCTCCCAGAACATACCAATAACTTTAGAAAGTTTTTACTTCCTTCATTTGTTCTTCATTTTTGTCACAATCAATACTTGAATAAAATGAATAGTAAGTTTGAATAATTTCTTTGTTCACTGTTGATTCTCACATGGCATTACTCCCTCCTGGCGTCATTTAGCTTCTTTCTGGAGTATATTTTCTAGTCTTTTAGCAGTTATTTATTTTATGCCTAAAACGTACCATTTTTATTTCTCAAAAGCTTAAAGTACACTCTAGAACCTAACATAACACCTGGCATGTTGAAAGTGCTCATTATATGTTTGTCAAATGTGAGAGTGAATGAATGAATGAACAACTTCTGTCCTATGCATGTTGTATAGGACATGCCTTGTATTGTAACACAAAGTCTGCATGGTAGGCATTGTCTCCACTTACGACGAAGGAGAGACTGTGCTTCAGAGAGGTTAATGAAACTTGCCCAAAGTCACATCACTCTTAAGTTTTAAGATTTGGATTCAATTCTATGCCTATCCAACATCAAATTGCATATTTTTTCAATTTCTTGGGTTCTTGAACCCAGGAAAGATCTCACAGCAGAAGAAGGAATTTTGAGATTCATGAAAGTGACACACTTATGGATTCAAATATCCTAGGAGAGACCTTTGTCTCCTTTCTTTTGCCATTCCCTTGTTTGCTTTCTTTTAATGTTTCCCCCTCCTTTGGCTACCATTACCACTGGAAGTGACAAGCCTAGACCTAAATTAGTAGAATTAATATAATTAATATAATCGGTGGTGGAAAAAACTGAATGAAAGAAGAGAACAGGAATCAAAGGGGAAACTGGAAAGGAAGAAGCAGAGAATACATGGACTTATAAATATTATAAATATTATTGTCAAAAGAAGCATCTCAGATTCAAACACTGCTTTGTAGAAAGTTTCTAACAAATATGAAAGATAGTGTCTTCAGATGTTTGCAGAAGTTTTTCTTAAAAGTATTTTATATGTGATATTTTTGTTGTCACAATTTCTCTTGAGATTGAAAAATAATTAGATGAATGCACTAAAATAACCTTCGTAGAAATCAATATTATTTTCAGATCTCAAGCTTATTAGAAATACTGTCCTGAACTGACCATCTTGCTATGATTCACTATTCTAAAATCCAATCTTTAAAAATTCTAGAAATGTTGGATTTACTGCACACTATATTGAAGTTTCATACACTTGGAAAATTAATTTTATGTTATTTAGGAGAAACGTTTTCAAGTGACTACACTGCTTAAATTGCAGTCGGAATAAAAATAGGGCAAAAGCAAAAACACAAATGAAAAGATATATTTTTGAGATGCTGAAGTTGTGGTTAGGTCATAGAAACAATTAAAAAAAAAAAAACTGAGAGCTCAGATCTTTTTGTCTTAACATCCACCAATATAACCTGTTTCAAGTTATATATGCTCTCTGAGATAAAATGTGATTGGTTTCCAAAAAAATTATGGCTTTGATTTTTCCCAACATAGAAATTAAAATAAATGCTTTATACATTCAACTTGAGAGCTAGAAAGAGGAAAAATATTTTCTTATGAAACAGGAAGAAATAGGGATGCCCGGGTGGCATAGCGGTTGAGTGTCTGTCTTTGGCTCAGGGCGTGATCCCTGGGTTGCGGGATCAAGTCCTGCATGGGGCTCCCTCTGGGAAGCCTGCTTCTCCCTCTGCATGTGCCTCTGCCTCTCTCTGTCTCTCATGAATAAATAAATAAAATCTTAAAAAAATGAAACAGGAAGAAATAATTCATAAATATAACAGCAGAAATTAATTTGAGCTAACTGAAAAGAAAAAAACAATTGAATTAAGTCATAATTATCTCAGGTGTGTCTGCTCAGGGTCTATAAGAAGCCTACTTGGTCATAATATGAAGTCTAAGAAATTTGATACAAAGTCTAAGAAACTATGTCTCTGCCTTATTTCAGTTTACCAATACCTGCCACTTAAATTATAGGAGATTTGGGTCTTTTAACTAAAGGCTACTTTTAAAAATAAGAATGACATAGGTATCTGTGATTTGGAATGTACCAGTAGGCTACCCATTTCTCAAACTGTATCCTTATTGGGGATTGTATTTGGCTGCACCAACAGAAGCCCAACTACACTGGTTAAATGGAATTCCCTAGAAACAGATTCATGGATGGAGAGTTGCATTTGGAAGGTTAACTAGAAAATCCTCTCAGGACATATATCTGTAAAAAAGTGGGGAAGGCAAGGTTGGGCAGAGAAGATGCGGATCTACAAGGTTACAAGTGAGGGCTTAGCCAGTCCCACAGCAAGTTTTGGAGCTGCATCATTTTTCAAAGTTGCCCCAAATTAAGGCTTGGGCTTTTGTGTCCCTACATCCAAGAGTCATTGCCTATGAGCCATCCCCTTTGAGGTGACAATTTTGAGCACAGAAATTCCTATAGCTGATATCTGTTCCAGTGAGGGACACATCTATGAGTCATCAGTAGCTGTACTGTTCAGCCAATGAGGATAGGTCTGTCACCCTGAAGAAGGACAGAGGGCTGAATGTCACCATATGCGCTGCAAGAGTGTCCTTTCACTGCTCAGATCCACTTGCACTTATAGCATGTTTGCCCATCTGGGAACAGCTTCTCCAGGATGCTGGTTGCTCTCATTTCCAGGGGAAATATAAAAAGAGAGTCAGGGTGGGAACTACACCTCAAGACTGTGATTGATCTCCAATCAGTAATAATGCTTATCATTCCCCTCCTCAACCACTCAGTCTAGAGTCCCTCACCTCAGCCAGCACTTTTGCTGCTGGGGTGATCCACATCCTCATCCTTGAGGAATCTGAACGCAGGGTTACCATGCCCTTTCGTGGGTCATGACTGCTGTTCTTGACTGTTCACTGTTAAAACTGGACATGGGAGCACCAAGAGACACCTCAGTGGATTAACTGAGCACCAAATAGTCTTCCCTGGCCCCCATCCATGCCTAGCTAGGACTGATTATTTGGCTAACCTAACTTATAAGGACTTGCTTGAGATATGAGGGACAAAATAAACTATGGAGTTGGGTGCACTATTGAGTCATTAAAGAGAAATAATGAGAGGTGTAGGATGACAAATCAAAATTCAAGGTAAAATGCAAAAGCCAGAGGAGAGGGTGTCCTGGCAACATTTAATAAAACCCATAATCTTTTGCAGATGAAAAAACATAGTAAAAGAACAGGCTCAGGACTTAGTTGTTAGAGTAGCAGAGTTTCATGGAAGACTGATCTCTCAGTCTAGCAGGTCCCTCATGTCAAGGTCAGGATTCTAATCAGGAAAAAGTGGAACACGGAGACTTGGGATGGGGACATCTGGATAGATGCATTGAGAAATGAAAATTCCCAAATATCCTTTATGGGAGGGTAGACCTGTATAAACACCCAATTCCATCTTATACAAAAATACTGGGCCCATTGCTTAAGGTTGTACATAGGCCTCAGATAAGGCAGGAGACTTACAAGACAATGCCTGTCCCCTCAAGATCTACCTCTACAGCCTCTCTTGGTGACCAAGCCAATAACAAGAATAAAATCCCAGCCTAGTCCAATTTGAGGTAAAGGAGTAGAGGGGCTTTATATTGAAGTTGCTATGGTATCTGGATAACATATCTTGGGAGGAGCTTGGATATTATGCAATAAGCTGTATCTTGAGCGTTTTAGATCAAGGGAGTAAAACATTAAGCTGTATAAGGAAGCACCAATTAAAATGGGACAATTTTGTCATAATGCAGTATTTAACACCCAAGCAAAGACTTTAAGAGTTAGAATAAACACTTCACTAGCATGGTTCTTGGAAGCTTGAGAAACCTAAGGGTCACCATAAATGAAATATAAAGGGCAGAACTACTGTGTTAGATGTTGGAGAAATGGATAAAAATGTCCAGAAAGTAGATATTCTTGAGTACATATATTACATAAGGCTATAAAACCCTTCAACCAAATAATTTCTGTAAAGGACCAGAGGAAATCTCATTTAGTAAATGGGTAAGGCAGTTGGTGGTGAGAGGGACCTCTGCATTACTGGGAAGCTCAGTGGTGGTGTCCTTTGTAGAACAGGGGCCAAAGGTATTAGATGCTATTACAGAACTAAATTTGCAAAGCAATAGAGGCCTGGTGACGGTATTTAACCATCAGAAGCAAAGTGGATGCAATTATGGCAATGAGAGGCAAGATTGAACTGTAGTCAGGAATGGCCCCAACTATGGAGAAGCATGAGGATAGTTAAAAATACAGGATCTTCCTAACGGCATGGTGCAAAGGCAGTTAACACAGGTATTGCTTAATTTACATAATGACAAGTAATTGAGGAGGAATGTTTAGAAGGTTGAGAAAAAAAAAAAAAAAAGATGCCTGATGAAAAAGTCACAATCCCTAGCCCAGTTTCCAAATCTGACCTAGTTTCCAGACCTAGAATCCAATGACTCAAGGAGACATCAGATCCCTCTGAGGAAAGACCCTGAAACACCAGGGCCTATGGCATTTACTTAGGTAAACATAAATTGGGGAAAGAATGATAGATTGTTTCAAAAATTATTGGATATGGGGTGTCAACTGATGCTGATACCCAGATACCAGATGTTGGTACCCATTACCAACATCATTACCTGTAAGCTAGCTCATGGAGTAGCTGAAATTCATAGTGGGTCCACTGGATCCACAGAATCATTTGACCATTTGGTAGGCATTTCCTTGAAAGCTGTAGCAATATTGAAATGGACTAAAAAAAAAAAAAGAAGAAATGGACAGAACAGGAAGTTCATAGAACCCCCACATTTGTTCCTTGATCTGTGGTGCAAGAATTATTCTAGTGGTGAAGGCTAAGTGGAAATGTCTGAAATTGGCCCACTCCAACAAAGCTAATACATTTTTTAAATTACCATATTCTGAGGAGAGTAGTAGATATCAATCTCACCCTTGAAGACTTAAATGATAGTCCCATCATATCCATTTAATACAGAAGTCTGGTCCTTACAAAACCACATGGATCATGACAGATGAAAATGGATGAATAAAAGCTTAGCAAAGAAACCTCAGTTTTGTTATGCTGAATGTGATATCTTTTTCTATTTTTAATTTTTTGGGGAGAAGCTCCATAGTGTTTTCCACAGTGGCTGCACCAGTGTACACATTCCCACCAATAGTACTGAGGGGTCCTTTTTATCCACATCCTTGCCAATACTTGTTATTTCTTGTCTTTTTGAGTCTAGCCATTCTCACAGGTGTAAGATGGTAGTTCATTGTGGTTTTGATTTGCATTTCCCTGATAATTAGTGATGTCAAGCATCTTTTCATGTGTTTGTTGGCCATCTGTATGTCTTCTTTGGAAAAATGTCCATTCCAGTATTCTGCACATCTTTAATTGGATTATTTATAGTTTTTTGGTGTAGAGTTGCAGAAGTTCTTAATATATTTTGGATATTAACCCTTTATTCAATATACCATTTGTTATATCTTTTCCCATTCAGTAGGCTGCCTTTTCACTTTGTTGATGGTTTCCTTCTCTTAGCAAAAGCTTTTTATTTTTTTTAAAAGATTTATTTATTTATTTATTTATTTATTTATTTATTTATTTATTTATTTATTTAAGAGAGAGAGAGAGAGAAAGGCAGAGACACAGGCAGAGGGAGAAGCCGGCTCCATGCCGGGAGCCTGACACGGGACTCAATCCCGGGACTTCAGGTCACGCCCTGGGCCAAAGACAGGTGCTGAACCACTGAGCCACCCAGAGATCCCCAAAAGCTTATTTTTATATGGTCCCAATAGTTTGTTTTTGCTTTTGTTTTCTTTTACTGGAGGACACATATCTAGAAAAATGTTGTTATGGCTGATGTCAAAGAAATTACTGCCTATGTTCTCTTCTAGATGTTTTATGGTTTCAGGTCTCACATTTAGGTCTTTGATCCATTTTGAGTTCATTTTTGTCTGTTGTGTAAGAAAGTGATCTAGTTTCATTATGTTGCATGTAACGGTTCAATTTTTCCAGCGTCGTCTATTGAAGAGACTGTCTTTTCCCCATTGTATATTTTTTCCTCCTTTGTCATTGATTAATTGGCCATATAAGCATGGGTTTATTTCTAGGCTTTCTGTTCTATTGCATTGATCTATGTGTCTGTTTTTGTGCCAGTGTCATACTGTTCTGATTACTATAGTTTTGTAGTATGTCTTGAAATCTGGGATTGTGATTCCTCCAGCCTTGTTTTTCTTTCTCAAGATTGCTATGGCTATTTGGGGCCTTTCATGGTTCCATACAAATTTTAAGACTATTTGTTCTAGTTGAGTGAAAAATTCTGTTGGTATTCTGATAGGGATTGCATTGAATCTGTAGATTGCTTTGTGTAGCATAGCCGTTTTAACAATATTGGTTCTTCCAACCTATAAGCACAAATATTTGTTCATTTGTTTGTATCATCTTTAATTTTTTTCATCAATGTTTTATATTTTTTGGAGTATAGGTCTTTTACCTCCCTGGTTAAGTTTATTACTAGATATTTTATTCTTTTTTTGTATAATTGCAAGTGGAATTGTTTTCTTCATCTCTCTTTCTGCTACTTTGTGTTTAGTGATAAAAGACAGTTGATTTCTGGGTATTAATTTTGTTGTATGCTGCTACTTTACCAAATTCATTTATTACTTCAAATAGATTTTGATGGAGTCTTTAGAGTTTTCTGTGTGATAGTATAATATTATCTGCAAATAGTGGCAGTTTAAATGTGATACCTTGACAAGAGCAAATTTACAGTTTTGGCATGTGGTATGCAGCTGTTGACCCAGCAAATTTGCTCTTTTCCATTCCTACCAGAAAGAGGATCAGAAGCAGTTTGTGCTCATGTGAGATGAACGAGAGTATACACCCATGGTCTTACCCTAGGGCTTTGCTAAACTTTCATACCTTCTATATTAATATAGTTCAAAGGGATCCAATTGCTGGACTGTTCTGCAGAACATTCCACAGATGCATTATATCAGTGACATTATGTTCATCAGACCAAGACCTACCAAGACCTACAAGATTATACACAAGACCCAGAAGATATATAGTAAATAAACCTACCATATCAATGAATTTTTAGGGTTCAGTGGTCTAGGATCTATCACTCAACATGATGTGAGGATAAGAAATGCAGCCTCACATCATTTTACAGTATTTCTGCCATGTACATATAACAGATATAAATAACTTCTAAAGCATAGAAAAGAATAAAATATAGTCTAATAATTAGAAGTCAGTGAGGTCTTAGTACTTACTACCTTTTTTAAAAAAATCATTTATTCATGAGAGACACAGAGAGAGAGAGAGGCAGAGACACAGGCAGAGGGAGAAGCAGGCTCCATGCAGGGAGCCCGGCATGGGACTCGATCCCGGGACTCCAGGATCACGCCCTGGGCTGAAGGCGGCGCTAAACTGCTGAGCCATGTAGGCAGCCCACTACCTTTGTTTTGAATATAAATTACTTAATTCTAAGTTTATATGTTAATTTTTTAAATATTTTATTGTTAAGTAACTTCTACAATCAAGATGGAGCTCAAACTTAAAAGTCCAAGATCAAGAGTTTCATTTTCTACCAACTGAGCCAGCAAGGCACCCCATAAGTTAATTTTTCTTAATGACTACAATTTAACACAATTTTAAATGTGCTTGCAAAATTCCTGAAACTTTAACAATCAGCTCCTGTGAGTTGGTTCATTTTGACCTTGAATCATTGGCAGAGAGAGAATATTTTACTCCTCTTCTTCATTTACCTTCATTTACATTACTTACTACCCAAGGTAAAAAGCATGAAAGATTTCCATAGAATGGAAAATGCTCTCATAAGTCTAAAGAGCTCATCCTCTTGGAGCTAGCCCATGCCACAAAAACTCAGGTGGCATACTTTCACCAAGCCATCTTCTTTTGTGCTCCACTCGTCTTGACACATACTTCTTTGATCTTTATCGCACGCAAGTTTTGAAATTTTTTTTTAATTTCTGGAAAATGCATTTACTATTGAAATATGAACATATTCTGTGTTTACATTGTCAAACATTGCAGATGACAATTCTGTGAAGTAAATGCCTCCAGAACTGAAATGGAAAACATCCAAAGCAATTGCAAATTACTCCAATTTCCTGCACTCTTAAAAAATTAAGACAAGTAAGGGAAAGAATCATAAGGATGTAGCAGGTAACAGGCAATGAGGACCCATGCCCTGGGTCTGCACTTGAGAGGACCCCACTCAAGCATGCAGTTGTGCTCCTCTCACTGAGCAGAGTCTATAGGACCAAGGGAGGTGGCCACCAGAGTTCATGCCTTCCTCTTACAGACCACATTGCATGCTCAAATGGCCTTGAGCTTGTTTCAGAACCTGTGCAGGGCTTATCTTCAGATTCTTGCCTCTGAGGTGAACCACTTCTGCACCCCTGGAGCAGACAGGTAGCTAAGAGGCTACTGGTTGCCTGGTGGGGAGGAATTGGGATAGAAGATGAACTTACAACTTACTGTCCAAATGTATACACGCAAGGTCCTTCACAGTGTGAAACAGACCAAGGAGGGAAGAGAAGTCTCAGACCATAGGCCAGGCCTCCATTTGTAGTCTTGCCAGGGCCATCAAATGTTAGAGGTGAGCCTGGGGAAGAATACTCCAAATAGATTGATCAGCAAGTAGAGATGTTTCTCATCCTTGGTGTTGATCTTCTTAGTAACAACATAGAAGTCACCGTTGTCTTCTCTTGACCCCATAGGTTAGCAATCTTTTCTATATCTATGACTACTGAAGAAAGATGGTATACCACCACAACAAACCCTAACCCTCCCCACCCTGGCTCCTGTCAATCTTCCTGGAGTTCACATTCAGAATTTTTCTTTAAAGATTTTTTAAAATGTATTCATTTGACAGAGAGAGAAAAGCAGAGTCCCCTCTGAGCAGGGAAGCCCACACGGGGCTGGATCCCAGGACCCCAGGATCACAACCTGAGCTGAAGGCAGACACTTAACAGATGGAGCCACCTGGGTACCCCTAGAATTGTTTTTTAAATCAAGCCTCACTTCCTGGGTTTATTACCTAAGAGACTTCTGACTTGCACGTTCTCATGATTAATTAGTTGTTTAGTTTGGGCCCCTCCTAGGTTCCAGCAGTGCTCCATGTTCAGGCTTCCTCCATATTCCTAATGAAGCCTGATTCCTTTGGAAATTCTCAATCCGAGCTTATGCTGATTTAGTGTTTGTGATTGTAATCAGTCAGTTCCGGGGCACATATGAACCTTGTCACTGTGCATGGCTCCACACTGACTCTGCAAGGACCCCCCGTGGGCATCGGCAACTGCTGCTTCTGGTCAAGAAAGATCTGATTTCAGAGTCACTGCCACCTAGTGTTGGGCCTATCACTGTTGTTAAAAAAAAAAAAAAAAAAAAAAACATGCTCTAGTGTCTCATCACCATGTTTCATGCTCAGCTTTCTGGGGCCACCAATTCGTTGATAAAAGCCAAAGAATCAAGACATTTTGCTTATCTGCTGCCAAGTGCCTTAATTTTTATCTTGTTTGAAGTCAGTGAGATGGGCCCAAGAAATTTCTTATCTAATCTCACCTTCCCTAGAAAACTTGCAAGGCTCAGGAAGGGAAGTGATGTTAAAAAAAAAAAAAAAGTTAAGAAAATCTAAAGAGGCATTAAATTCTAAGCCATGACCATCTTTTTGAGAGTAGACTTACTTTCCATGTGAATATACAGATGAATATAAATAATTTGTTTATTATATGTATACACATATGTATAGTATATATAATACATATGCATGTATAGTCGTGTGTATGAACATATTAGAGAGCAATGAAAAAGAGTGGCATGGAATACAGAAGAGAGGCCCTTCGGGGGGAACCAGAGTATGACACATTTATATTCTTTCCTAACAAAAAGTGAATGTCTCAAAAATGAAAGCAGTCTATGCAAGCAGAGCTCTTTAGATGTCTCCTCCCACTGCTCTCACAATTGCCCTATCTATAGTGAACTTTGTGAACCACTGGGTGCCCATCCTATGGACAGGATTCCCCTGCTGTCTAATTTGTAGTGTTCAAGTCCCCAGAATGCTTTTCACTGGAGTCTTTCTTATGGTCAATTCTTAAGGAATTAATTCAGCTTTATTTTATTTTATTTTATTTTATTTTATTTTATTTTATTTTATTATTCTATTCTATTCTATTCTATTCTATTCTATTCTATTCTATTCTATTTATTTTTCAGCTTAATTTTAATACCACACAGGAACAGTTGTGCACTCTCACTAGCTTATTTTAAATCATCTTCTAAATGAGGAAATTCTCTGTAGGACCTTTCTGCTGCTAACTGCTTCCCAGTTGTAATCATCTTTGAAGGGAAACATCTGCTGTTGCCTTCAGGGTTAGTACCTCGTTTTGTTTTGTTTTTTTGTTGTTTTTTTTTTTCTAGTCTTTCACAGCCCTGATATCCCTCTCCTTTATTGGGTAGAGGTTGTGTTGGTGAGGTAGATGGTGATACCTTTTACCCTGCTGAGAATAAAACTCACGTAATTTAATCAATGAACAGTCAGTATTGATTCACTTCATAGATTTCTGCTGACATAGTTCATAATCATTTGTAAGCATTTTGCTTACATTCTCTTTTCTTCGTTGTTTTAAATAGAAGTTTCAAGTGAAGAGTAACCAAGTCTTTCCCCTTGTTATTTTAAAATCTAAGAAAAATAAACTTGCGAAACTATATAACTTCATTATCCATGACTGCCAAATGGTAGGATCTTGAAAACTGTGTGTAGTATTGTCTTAGAATAGCTAATGTGGAAACAAACCATGGTTATAAAATTCACATTTTGCTGATAGTTTATAGAATCAAATTACAAAAGGGGAATGTTTGTAGTCATTGCTCTTAATGGTTTGAGTTGTTGCAATTAAAGACCAATGAATTTCAAAGCTATTACATATAGACTATTTTATATATTTCTTCAAAAACATTAAGGAAAAATAAAGTATTTTAAAAAGAGGCAGGAAGATATATATAAAACATACTGTGTATCTTCAAATTTAAGTCATTTTCTTCACCATTTAAACCTTCTTTTAAGTAATGCTGCTTTATATATAAACACACACACACATATATATACTCCTACAGATTTGAATTACTCATAATCTTTGGTTCCTGATATACTCTCACCATGGATCTTTGTATGGTCCCCCCCTTGGTACCAATGTATGAATATATTTTTAATAATACTAGGCCTGTGTATTCCTACATCCATCATGAGAACTAGAATTTTAACAATAATTTATGTATCCCTACGATTCTCCCTCATCCTGTTCCCCTTCAGCTTTCAAAGTAACTATTACCCTGAATCCCTTGCATATCATTCCCTTGCTTTTAAAAAATAAAGTTTTGATGTGTAATGTATAGAATTGATGAACCACTGTGTGTTGTGCACCTGAAGCTAATATAACATGGTTTGTTAATTACACCTCAATTTAAAAAAAAAGTTTTGGGGCACATGGGTGGTTAAGTCAGTTAAGCATCCAACTCTTGGTTTTGGCTGAGGTCAAAATCTCAGGTGGTGGCAGCCTGGGTGGCTCAGTGGTTTAGCGCCGCCTTCAGCCCAGGGCCTGATCCAGGATTGAGTCCCACATCAGGCTCCCTGCATGGAGCCTGCTTCTGTCTCTGCCTCTCTCTCTCTGTGTCTCTCATGAATTAAAAAAAAAAAAAAAAAATCTCAGGTGGTGAGATTAAGCCCCAGATCAGGCTCTGTGCCCAGCAGGGAGTCAGCTTGAAGACTCTCTCCCTCTACCTGTGCTTTCTCTCTCTCTCTCTAAAAATAAATAATAGTTTTTTTAAATTTTTAAAAATAAATACTGAAGGTTTATTTTATAGGTATTCCTTTAAAATATTGTTTATTTTTGTTGTTTTTAAGTTTTAAAAAGTATGTCATACTGTATATAATATTCTGGACCTTTTCTTACTAAATATTACATATTATATGAACATCCATCCATACTGTTAGTTGTAGATGGAACTTTTTTCTATGTTTTGACTCTTTTAAAGCTTTTTTCTTAATTTTTAAACTTCATATTCTTATAAATTGTATATTATTGAAAATATGATTATCAAATTCAAATGAAGCTGGCTTAAGATGATAGCTCCTGTTATGCTTTACTCTGAATGGAAAGACAAAGACAAATATCCTTAATAAAGCAGTTTTGCCTCAACTATTAACTAATTAATTAATACTAAGGTTTTTCAATTATTCAAAAACATGAAATAAATTTTTGAATGTATTTGAAGGATTATATCATTACCAGTATAGTTTAGCTTTCTACTAAATTATTTTAACCAAAGCATGAAACCAAAATCTTTAAACATCATGAGCCAGGGGCGAAAATGAAATATAAATGCCAACCATGCCCACCTTATTGCTATACCTATCCTACAGTTGGTACAAATAGCTATAGCTGGTGCAGGTGGTAAGAGGCTCTTTGTTGTGTAAACAGTGAGTGGTCAACTTCCAAATGGCACCTGGAAATCTAAATACTGCCATCTTTCTGTATGCATGACTTTGATAGGCCTTCCCTCAGTGATGCTCAGCTTGACTATGGGACATACTTTGGCCAATGGGAAGTACAAATTTCACTCAAATAGATATTTGAAAAAAGTACTTGCACATTTCCTTTTCTTCTCTTGGAAACCTGTCTCTGCCATGAGAACTGATCATGATAGCCCACCTGCCTACCTATAACCTGGTGAGAAAAAAATATAGCTATTGTTTTAAGTCACTACATTTTGGAGGGCTTTTTGTTGTTGTTTTGTCCTTGGTGTTTGTAATTTCTAACTGCATGCCCCTTAAAGTGGTCTTTTTAGGATTATCAGTCTGGAAGTTGCTGGGCAGTAGTTGCTTTCTCTCTCAAACTCTACCCCTGCTCCTTAAAGAAATATTTCAGCATAGTTTTCCAGACTTTGGGGCCAACGTCTTCTCATTTATTTTTCCTACCCACAGTTCTCTGTCTACTTTTCCATCATAGCTTCTTAATCCTTCTACTCCCCTCTCCTAGTCAATTCTCCTTATTAA
This sequence comes from Canis aureus, assembly GCF_053574225.1. NCBI lineage: Eukaryota > Metazoa > Chordata > Mammalia > Carnivora > Canidae > Canis > Canis aureus. Next base: position 65,146,140 of record NC_135624.1, read on the forward strand.
TTTCTTAAACAGATCTTGATGGGACATTATAACCAGACACAAATGATTAACTACCAAAAAGCTGGTTTGTCTTTCTTTGAAGTCAATGAGAGATGCTTACTTTTCAAAATCTCCCAGAAGTGAAGAAAGAGCTTTGGTGTTGAGATGGGAGTTAGAGGGGTGGGGGAAATATTGAGGCTCTTTGAATGCTCAGATCCCTCTAATGAAAAGAATAAGAAAAACAAAAAAGATAAATAACCAAATTAGATAAGTTGAATATTTTCTTTCCTTCTATACAAGTACTCTTTGAAGGTAGATGTAGTCTAAATTTCATGTTAATCATTGATTCATATCTTAAGAGACTTTATCCTCCTCTGAATCTCCCTTATATATGCTTACAAATGCTCAGATAGTATGTCACGTGTGTCACAACCATCCTGTCACATTAACTACTTAGAATTTGACCCAGTCTCTCTGATTCCACTCACTCCTCCATGTCCATGTATGAAGTTATTTGAGGGCGCTTTAACTTTGAAACAGAAAGAATTCTAATGATTGTGCCAGGACTGCTATCTCCAGATTCTCCTGATAGTACTAATCCCTGCTATATTTGAGCTATATGTGGCAGTCAACCTTTCCCTTGCTAATCAATTAATTGAACTAGATACCTTCAGATCACCCATCATATTAGCTCATTAAATTTCCTTTTTTTGCATGTGAATCCTCATGATATTCTTATGAAATAAGTATATTAAGTATACGAAAATTGAGGATCAGAGAGGTTAAATGATTTCCTTAGGATCACAGTGCCAGTAAGTGACAGATAGGATTTGAACCCTAGTCTCATTGATTCCAGAATTCCATAGTCTTAACACTATGCAAGTAGCTTGCTTATAGCACTCTCCATGAGATTTTCAGGACTTTTTTACTGTTGATTTACATTTAAGCTTACTTTTCGGTCCAGAAAAGATCAGGAACTACAAAATAAAAGGGATAGGACCCTGTACAACATAAGAGCAGTAAGAATCAATTGACAGAGCAGATTCTCAGAAGATACGAGCTGAGGTGATTTTGAATTCCTGAAAATCTCCCCATAAAACTATATGGAGCAAGAACAATGGCAAAACCAAAAATCCATAGACAGCATCAACCACAAAACTAGAGGCCAACTACTCACATGAGCTTGTAGAATCAAACCACTACCTGACTGCTTTATCAGTATCTATGTAAGAAGAATTAGGGGGAAGGAAATAGGCATATAATGTTCATGAGATAGAGGAACCCCAAATCAGCAAAAGCACAATGGGCCATTCTGAGAAGAGTAGCTGAAATAGAGAGCAGTTCGTTAGGTTCCACCTTATGAAATAGAGAGCAGTTCGTTAGGTTCCACCTTAGATGCACTAGCACAGAAGTTTGTCCAGAAGAGGAGGTTGTGGTTCTGTACTAAAACAAACAACAAAACAGAGATCTCTAGGTCTATGAGCTAGGGAAGCTAATGTGGCCTACTTCTCCTGCCTCAAAGTTCAGAAAAATCCGTTTCACCTGAAGTGAAAAAGATCACAGTGGAATTCAAAACAAAGGTATTATAGCAAAAACAAAAGTGAGTGGAGAGGAACATTGTCCCTTTAGACAAAAAGCACAGCAGATAGATACGTTAATCAGACACAGATACACTGTAATACTGCGTTTTGAAATAATTTCTTAAAAAATTTCTTAGAGACACCAATAAAATTATAGACAGTATGATAAACAACATAAATCTAAATAAGGAAAACTCCAAAATGAAGTGACTGAAGAGAAGGAAGATTTGAAGAAGCTAACAAAACTCAGGAACGAATTAGAATAATAGAAATAATTACTTCAGGGCAGCCTCGGTGGCTCAGAGGGTTAGCGCTGCCTTCAGCCCAGGGCGTGATCCTGGAGGCCCGGGATAGAGTCCCACATCAGGCTCCCTGCATGGAACCTGCTTCTCCCTCTGCCTGTGTCCCTGCCTCTCTCTCTCTCTCTCTCTCTCTCTCTCTCTGTGTGTGTGTGTCTCTCATGAATAAATAAATAAAAATCTTAAAAAAAAAAGAAATAATTACTTCAGGAATGAAGACTAAAAAATTAGGTGCAATACAAGAGTGAATAAACACAATGGCAACTACTTTAAGAGATCTATCATATGGAAAACTCTTCAACCAAAATGAACAGATTTAGAAGATAGGTAAATGAAATCTAACTCACATGTAAATGTGTATGTTTAAGTGCATATAATAGAAGTTGAAAGAAAAAATATTGAATACAACAAATACTAAAAACAAAACAAAAAATCAAAACCCATCCAAAAACTTTTTTGAAATAACAGTAAAAAATATTTAAAACTGAATTTTGAAATGACATACTTCATACCTGGGAAAACCAACACAAAACAGTTAATATCAAGATACAGTCTACTAAAATTACTGTTCTTTCAAGGAAAAGAAAAATGCCCTGGTCATCCAGCCAAGGGGACAAGACACCCATAAAGGTAAGAAAATGATATCATCATCATATTTTCCAACAGAAATTCTTTATTCCAGAAGACAATGAAGTATTAAATTTTTTATTTTCTTTTTCAAAATTTGTTTTAGAGAGAGACAGACAGAGGGACAGTGTGAGTTGAGGAACGAGCAGAGGGAGAGGGAGAGAGAGAATCTCAAGCAGACTCTCTACTGAGCACAGAATCCGATGAAGGGCTCCATGTTATGACCCTGAGATCATGACCTGAGCTGAAACCAAGAGTCAAATGTTCAACCAGCCCCTCAGGTGACCCCCAAATTTATGATTTTCAAGGAAAAAGCAAAGAACTTTACACCAATTGAAACTTTATAAAGGCCTGAAAGCTTTTAGGATAAGCAAGGACTCAGAGAATATTGTTCTCATAAACACTTCTTGAGGAATGTGCTTAGAAGTTTATTTTAGAATAAACTTCAGGTTATATAGCATGAAGTGGCTACATGCTCCAGTGGATGACAGATTCATTACAACAATCAAAATGTGAGAGTAGAGAAAGTATACAAAAAGTAGAATAAGCTCAATGATTTTTCTTACAGAAAATAAGTAATTATGTTAATGTAATTGAGAACCAGAATTTTTTTTTAATTTTTAAGATTAATAAGGTCAATCTTCAATAAATTCAGATTTATGTTATCATACTATCATTTTGTTGGTGTCTGTATGAAATTAAGAAACTTAATTAAAACTCTGTAGCTCTGTTATAGGCTGAATGTGTTCCAAAAATTCATAGGTTGGTTCAATGCACAAATTTTGGAAATATAATATTGAAGACTCAATATTATGGTATTTGGAGATGGAGTCTTTGGGAGGTAATTAGAGTTAGATTAGATCAGGGGATGGAGCCTTCATGATGAGATTTGTGGCCTTATAAGAAGAAAAAGAGACTTTCTCCCTCTCTCTTTCTATCTTTCTCTCTCCATGCACCAAGGAAAGACCATGTGAGGACATAGCAAAAAGGTAGCAGTATGCAAGCCAGGGAGAATTCTCACTAGAACTCACTGGTTATGGCACCCTGATCTCAAACTTCTAGCCTCCAGAACTTTGAGAAAATAAATTCCTGTTGTTTAAGCCACGCAGTCTGTGCTTTTTTGTTATAGCAGCCTAAGCTAAGACAACTCTAAGATAGGATCCAGATAATATTCTAATGAACTTATAATTTTATATTTTATATATATTTTTATGTAATAAAAATATATGTAATCTAAGATCCATGCATTGAATCTGCCTAGAAACAATAACAACCCAGGGCACCCAGGTGGCTCAGTAGGTTGAGCATCTGTCTTTGACTCAGGTCATGATCCCAGGATCCTGAGATTAAGCCCCACATTGAGCTCCCTGGTCAATGGGTAATCTGCTTCTCTCTCTCCCTCTGTTCCTCCTCTCTGCTCCTGCTCTCACTCTCTCTCTCTCACAAATAAATAAATAAAATCTTAAAAAAAACAATGACAATCCAATGACAAAGAGAATACATGTTATCCTGATTATTCTCTGTACTATTTTCCAAGGAACCAGATCTCCTTGAAGAAATAGCTGATTCCACATCTAAGAAAGAAAAATGCAATATGAGTTAAAGCATCTAGCCATGCCAGAAAACAAGAAGGCCATCAAGGCTACTAATTTTAAGTCTAAAACATCTGAAAACAAACTTCAAGAAGCTCTGACTGGTGACAGTAGAAATAATTTGAACATGAATAAAAATAATAGCTAGAAGACATTGATACTTACATTCATTTTATTTACATTTAAATTCATACATTCATTTTCATCTTAAAAGAACCCTCATTGGTCCTGAAGGATGTTAGGGAACTGTTCATTACTTTGAAAACAAAAAAACAAAAGAAAAGAAAAAGAACAAAGCATTTATCATGTCTTCCTACACAAACATCAAGCAAATATTTAATGAGGAAAATTTTCTCTTTAAAGAAATACTCCCGGGATCCCTGGGTGGCACAGCGGTTTGGCGCCTGCCTTTGGCCCAGGGCGCGATCCTGGAGACCCGGGATCGAATCCCACATCAGGCTCCCGGTGCATGGAGCCTGCTTCTCCCTCTGCCTATGTCTCTGCCTCTCTCTCCTTCTCTCTCTGTGACTATCATAAATAAATAAAAATTCAAAAAAAAATAAATAAATAAAAATAAAGAAATACTCCCAGATAAGTAAATGAAGAAGAAAAGATAGAACTTTCACTCTCATTGATACTAAAAAATCCAGGTAGTGATCATCAATGGTTGGTAACAACACAGCAAGCAAGACAACCAAACATTATGTGCCCCCTGTTGAAAAAAAAAAAAGATCATACCACCTGTGAAGTAGTTTGCCAAAAATAAACAAAGAATTGAATTTGAATCTTATCAACTCTTTAGTAAGAATTAACAAATTTCAGAAAAAAAACAGGGGACAGGGGAGCTATGAAATGGTACTACTACAGAGATACAGTTAGCCAAATCCAGACAGAACATAAAATCTGGTATCCTCGATAAAAAGACAAGGGAAGAGGAACCTCTACCAACCAATCACAATGTATGAATATCATATGGATCCAATTCAAAACTTATTACTTATAGTCTCACGTGTCTCCCCTGAGGTAATAATCATAATGCAGGCAACTTGAATGAATTGGGTGTAGCAAATCAGAGAAATAAGAGGAAAAAAATCAATATTTTAAAACAATATACAGCAATATATGCTAAGAGTACCTGGCATATTATATAACTAGGTGAGCACTGATTAATATAATGAAAACTGCTAATAAATCTAGCCCTGTGTACCAGGCAGTTGTCTATACATAGTTTTTAAAAAATATCACGACATCTAATCCTCACAGCAACTCTATGAAACAGGTACCAGTGTCAGTTTTATTTTACAGATGAGGAAACAAGGGCACACCTGTATTAAGTAATACAGTAATTAAGTAATTCAACTGCTTGGGATGAGCTAGTTGATGATGAAGCCAGATTGGAGGTCAAAGTCAAAGGTCAAGCAGCCTGGTTGTCGGAACCTGTGCTCTTCCCCACTACATTATACTACTTTTTATAATAAATGGTAGTATGCATTTTCTAAGGGAAGAGATGAGATCATATTTTTATTTTATATTTTCTATAGTATGGCACTTGTTGGATGTAAATGAATTTGATTCAACTCTGATCATCAGTCCCTTGTGTTCTGGCCCAAGGGAAAAGGGAAGAGAGGGACTGTCCCTTCTTCTTTCCTCCAACTGTGGAGTTGAATGTTGGAGAACTTTCAAAACTAATGTTTAGCAAAAGAGTAAAGGTCAAAGTTAGAGTACTTTTTCCAAAACAGATTGTTAAAGAAGAAGGTGTGTTCAATAGGTCAAGAGCCAAACTGCAAGTTTCTATCTTATTTACTATTTTTCTGTGATAAAATTGTTTCATTCATCAGTAAATATGGGTTGGAATTCTTTGGAATAAATACCAGGTTGAGATATGAAGGAAAGATAGCATGCAATGCCTGCTTCAAATAATCTTCTGTTTCAAGAAGTACATTGGTATGTTTATCCAAATCTGCCTTACCTTTTACCCTGGCCACAAAACTAGGAATTCTGTTTAATTCATAAAATTCAGTATTTGGTAACTAATTGTTGCTTTTGTGTTGTTGCTATTAATCAAGATTGAATTTATATTGCCAGCAGCTGAAAGAAACCAACTGTATTTATGGAAAATAAGGAATGAAGACTCATTTTATAAGGCTTGTCCTCCCAGTAGGTGGAGCTATAATGCTAGTAGACTGGGACAAGCAATCTTGACTCTGTTTCCTCTTTCTAAATCTGAGCATAGTCATGGAACCCCTCACGCTTAGCCCAGAGATATCTTCCCCCGATATTTGTTTGATACATTGGTTCTTAGGTCTTGCTGTGAGTCAAAATTATTTAGGTTGTTTTTTAAGTTGCAGATACTTAGGCGTACCCTAGGAAATGGGTTGTTGTTGTTGTTGTTGTTGTTGTTGTTGTTTTTAAAGTACTCCCATGACTCTATTTTACAGCCAAGATTAACAAGCATTGGCCTGGTAGAGGAAAGAAAACACATTCAGAAGTAAGAACATAGAGGAGCAGTGATATTATAAAATAAAAGCCTTTTATAACACCCATTTGTGATTTTCAGCATGTAATCCAACAGCACAAAACCGCAGACAATGTTTTTCATTTATAAAAGCATGGTTCTTTTCGCCTAATTTTTGGAAAGTAAGAAATTTGGTTTTATATTTTAAAAATCTCTTCCGCAGGCTGAAAAATGTGTCGTTTTTAAGAGTAACCATGTATTACCGGCAATATGTTAGTGTGGACCTTCCACTGCCCCTTGCCCTTTCCAATCAATTGAAATTTGCCAGAAGCAGCAAATGGATATAGTGATTTCTGGAAGCTCCTTTTCGTTGTCCCATAACAAGTGCTTTCTTTTTACTTGGATGGCTGTATACTAATAGTTAATATTATAAGGAAAATGGAAGTGCTTTACAGTACTTTACTTTTTTTTTTTAAGATTTTATTTATTTATTCATGAGAGACACAGAGAGAGAGAGAGGCAGAGACACAGGCAGAGGGAGAAGCAGGCTCTATGCAGGGAGACTGATGTGGGACTCGATCCTGGGTCTCCAGGATAACGCCCTGAGCTGAAGGCGGCACTAACCCCCTGAGCCATCCAGGCTGCCCAGAAGTACCTTACTTAAAGAAACAAAAAGAAAATGGGACTAGGTAATAAATGGGAGAAAAGATGAGTAGTTGAATACTGTATACATGGAGGAAAATCTGGAAAAAGTATGCATATATAAATATATATATATACTTATATACATATATTATGTCTTGATATAAATGATGTTTAGCAAGCAATTTACAAAAATATTAAAATACATGAATTTATTTTAAATTCTATGTAGCCAATTAATTCTCACAGAATGGATGTTTTCTTTGATTTTTGTCTAACCCTTGATTCTATAGACAAATCTATTCCACTTGATGAGTTGATAAGTAAGTATAGTTTGGACATGACTGAAGGATGGTATTTCATTTATGTTAATGAATAAGACACAAATAAAATGGTGAAGATGTATGTTGGAATTTCACTTGTTCATCAGTTATGTAAGAAACTTCTTGGTTGAATAAGATTGTAGTTTTGAATACAGGAAAAATATTTCCTCAACTTTTGGTGCTATTCACATTGGAACAACTACAAACACAACACACTTCTAAGTTTAGACACCATTACTAACATTTTCTCCATCATTTTCTTATGTCTAGACAATCAACAAAACAATAAACCAAGACCTGATTTGCATTTGCCAACGTCTGCCATGGAAATACTTCCACCACGGTCAATTTTAATCTCACTTTTGGGAAGAAATGCACAGTAGCATACCTTACATAGTGTTTCTACCATACTGATACAATAGATGTAAGTAACCTCATGAGCATAGATAATAATAAAATATAATGAAATAATTAAATAGTGATGAATTTTAAGTATTTATTACCTCTGTTTTTAATTTAATTGATTTAATGACATTTATATGATTTAATTTTTAGCATCAACAGCTTATAAAATTCTAGAAAATTTAACAATCAGCTTTCACAAGCTAGTATAAGCCAGCAGTATACCATTGTAATTATTAAATAAATAAATGAGGACATTTTTAAAAAGGGAAATTCAGTGTTAAAGTATTCAATCAGTACATACTTTGGAAATCTACTCTGTGCCATGCACTGGAGAAGAATAATAGAGAAGAATCAGCTCTAACGTTTGCTGTAAATAAAGTCTCTGTATCATGTGAGCCACAGAAACTTAAGCAAGAAATAGGCCACATAACGAAAATTGTTACCATCCTAGTGTAAAGAGTGTTATGGGAATCTTTGGAGAAAGCAAGTTGCAAGAAATTGCTCTGTAGAGTAAGGTTGGTTATACTTAACTGGAGAAGAACAGAAAGTGAAGAAAATGACATGAGTAAAGGAGACACGAAAGACCATGACAAATGTAGTGGGGTAAGGCTGGATTAGCGAAAAAAAAAAAAATCCTCTGTAATCAGCGCATGAACTAGACTTCAGGGAAAATAAATTTAAGAAAAAATATTTTAAAGTTAATACAGTTACTAAAAATCTGAAGTAAAAGGAATTTCCAACTTTGAAGTATTAGGAGGGAGAATGATCTAAAGAAGAATATGATAGACCAGCAAGGATATCTGAAAAGAGAAAGGAGAAATTCATATGAAGACAAAAATCCATGGTCAGTGTAAAAAAACAGCTAATTAAACAGAGAATCCCTACAGATGTTGAATTTTGAGCAATAAAGATTTGAATTATTAAAGGAAAAATAGATTTTCAGAATAAAAAGATTTATTTATTAGAAGTGTAAAAGTATACCAAAACTTGGCCCCAGTTTGCCTTTTGAGCCTTGTTTTCTATATCTTGGAGCCCTTCCTATTGGATCAGATATGATATATCTTTAAAACAGGTCCTTAAACCTTTCCCTGAACATAAAAAGATAAGATTAACTATGGAAAATTAAAATGTCAAGAACAGGTGTCAGACTGCGAGGAAGTAAGGAAAGAGAAAGATGATGGGAGGGAAGGAGGAAGGGAGAAAAGCAAAAGAATTCTATGATAAGAACACACTATCAAACAATTATCAAGAACTAATGACGATTTCAAAACTCTTAGATTTTGGAATCTCTGGCCTCGGTTTCAGAATATTAGGTCCTCATGAGGAGAAGCAGATATGAGGTCTGGATGCAAGCTTCTGGTTGAATTAAGGAGATCAATTTGAGACTTTAAGCTGTCTGCTCTCTTTTTTCTTACTGCAGTCTGATACCTGGCCCACTCACTGTTGACATCTGTCAGGCAACCAAACTCATTCAGAACAGTTTAGACATGAGACATGCTCAAAGAAGGGAACCAACTGGGCAGCCCTGGTGGCTCAGCAGTTTAGCGCAGCCTGCAGCCCAGGGTGTGATCCTGGAGACCCAGGATTGAGTCCCACGTCGGGCTCCCTGCATGGAGCCTGCTGCTCTCTCTGCCTCTCTCTCTCTCTTTCTCTGTGTGTGTATCTCATGAATAAATAAATAAAATCTCAAAAAAAAAGAAGGGAACCAACTACTTATTTTTGCTTTCTTGATTAGACACTAATTAGCCATTTTGGCATAGATAACAAATTGTTATTCAGGGTTCAGTGTCCTCAATGGCAACCTAGGAACTCGTAAATAATGTAACTTCAAAAATAGCCTACTCTTACAAAGTACTTTAGATTTCAGAAGATAACAAAATGTGCCTTCTCTATGATTTATAATGCGCATACAAAATCTACATGTTGAAGAGAATGATTCTGTATTAAAGGATATTTAAAAGATGCAAAAGTTATAGTAGTTACAGTGTTCTAAGACATCATCAGGTCCAAATAATTAAAAATTAAGCCCCAAGGTAATCCATAGTCAACATGACAGAATAAGAACTAGAATCTAAATGGAAATTACTTCTAGCTTGGCCTTCAGAGATAGAGGAGTCAGTACACGGGATACAGGACTCACTTCCTTTAGGAGTATAAGTTATATAGCCAAACTTTCACTCTATTTTTTCCAGTGATACATATTTGAAAAAGTCATTTTCATTTTCCTTCTAGTTTTGCAGCAATATTATTATTCTGACTTTGTTCATTTTGGTGTTTGTAAATTTTTTTAACAAAGTTGAAATTAAATTAATGAGTGACAGCTTATTTCTAGAATATCCAAAGGCAAGAAATGCCTAAGCATTTGGGGCTCTTCCATCCTCTGGATTATTTTCAAAGAGAAGATCAAGAAAGATAATATAACGTGCTAAATAGACATGTTTCAGGAGGTCAGAAAGAGAGCTACTGTCAGATCCTGTCTGATAAAGCATTTCAAGAGGAGGATTGAGCAAAGATGAGAAGAAGCCAAGACACAACCTTCTTAAAGTCCAAGTAGTCCTGGAAAGGAAGGATCATCTTCAGGAAACCAGATAATAGGAAGCACCAGACCAAGTGTATATGCCTTCTGGGGCCAGTCAAGTCAATCCAAGCAAAGAGAGGAAAGTAACCCATTTCATCTGTTAGACATTGAAAGAAACAGGCTCCATATGGTTTCAAGGATTGGAATGGAGTCTTTGAATTAGTAGTAGCTGAAAGATAGGTCTTAAACGTCTTTTTATTCTTAGAACCACCAAAATTTACAAGTCCAAATTTTTTCCCCATGTAGTCAGAGGCCCTGGAACCTTGAAATCTGTGGTTCTGGATTCAGAACCAGGGAGTATCAAGGAATCCTAATTAAAAACAAAAGAAGCATTTCTAGTTTCTCATTTTCCCCTCACCCCCTTGCTAGCCCTTCCCAATTCCTTTCCCCTCTTTTGATATTGGTACAAAGAAGGTTCAAATCAAAACAATAAGTTGGTTAAATAATCTATCAATAATAAGGCAGTATGCTTAAAAAGAATATCTAGTTTCTAAGCTAAAGGATTCTAGAATGTGAAATCTGAAGGCACATACAAAGTTCAGGTCTAAAAGTAGTTAGGTAATGGCATCTGGACTAATTCCCCCAGCAAATGGGGTAGCTGCCCCAGCTTTTATTATATCCCATTGGAGTGTGAGTCAGATGGTGCCCTAATGGCCTAAGGCTAACATCCTGGAGCTATTGTATGAGTGACACCTTTATTAGCAAGACTAATAGTACTTAACTCATTTTTGCATCACATCTCTTTGAAAATTTGATGAAATTTTCTGATCCTCAATCTACTACAATACACATATTCATTTACATATAAAATTGTGCATACATTCTCCCTAAAGTTCAAAGGCCACAGCTCATGAAGTGCTAGAAACAATATTAGGGCAAAAAAAAAAAAGTCAAAACAAACATGAAATCAAGAAATAACTCAGTTGAGACAGGAGTATTAAACCTTTAATATCTTAAAAGAAAAAGCCATCGAGTGCTACCCTAGGTGCCCTCCAGCTGCCAGTGAGAGGTAGTAGTCATGGCAAAACCTGCACTTGTGAGTATCTCAGCTTTCAGGGAAATATGTGATTGGCATATCTATCATTTCCCACATTTGATGATATGAAGGCCAGAAAGCTAAGGAGAAGAAGGACTTGCAGCTGTTTCATCAGAAGAACCATGATAGAGTCCACTGTCAGCTTGTACAGGCCAAGAGGCCACAAAACAGTCATGAATCCAGTACAAAGTGGGGAGGCTAAATCCCGAACTGGAGGGTGGGCTCCCTTTATAAAGAACTCCTTTCCACCTTAGTGGATGTGAAAGAGTAAAGGGAAAGACAACACACTCTGTCTTTTGGTCACCTCTGCTGGCAAGTCTAAAATTCCCTATTACCTGAGAAGGACAGCCAGCTGGCCGGGTCACACTCCTCTGGACAGTGTCCTCACTGCCTTACCCAACTACTCCACTTTTATGGCCTCATTTTTGTTTAATTTGGAACGCAACATCAAGAATATTTTTGACCAAATGATAAAATATAAGTGGGCAGTTTGGTTTAGAAAATGTCAGTTCACATGAAGATTTTACAGTTGTCTTTGTAAGTGGAGGAGAATTTTCCCTCAAAGGACATGGGGATTATAGAGAAGTGGGCAGGAGAGATTGAAAAAGCATGCACGAGAGCTCATATTATTCATTGTTTCTCTTATAACACCAACATTAGAACAGACAACTCATGTGTGCTGTGGGTGAAGTCCTAGACTTGGGGAATTATCTGTAATTTTAGTAGATTTTTTTTTTTTTTCTGAGAGAGAAAAAAAGCATTTAAATTTCACTGTCTGGAACAATTCAAATACTTCCCTAATACCTCCACAACAGCAAAGCACCTTTAAAGTCTGGTGTATTTTCTGCTACAGTGTTAGGACAGATTAGCTCAAAATTTAAATATAAGAACAGACATTTGCTATTCACACTTGCTCAGAATTATTCTAACCTATATTCAGTAAAAATGGAAATTCCCTAGATATGTCAGTAATTACAGCATTTGAAGTAAATTAGCAGGAATTTTTGCATGTATAGTACTAATTATCTTTCACTAGCAAAGTCCTTGACTAGTTTTCAAGTTTTATAATTGTACTTTCCATAGATAGAGTACTTTATACTTTTCTTTACAGTACTTTAGCATATGAATATACTCAGGATAAACTAAAAAAAGCAGGTTAGGCAATTATTATCCTATTTTTCTGGTGTGTAAACAAGACCTGAGGAAGATCTGAGATTACCACTTGCTCAAGATTATTTAGAAAGACATTAGGTAGACATGAGTTAGCTTGTCTTACTGACCAAGTGGGTTCTTTCTTTTTCTCTCTCCTGTTCTTTCTTTTTTACCCGTTATATCTGTATAGTTTTTAAGGTCTGAAAGTATAGCACCCCAACAAAATAATTTGTTTTTTTTTCTCTCCATGCCCTGACTTGTCCCTTTTATACTTAAAAATTATTATCAAAGGGATTCTTCCTAATTTCAAGCTCTGAGTTCCTTTACTTCCCCTTTGAAAAAAGATAATAGCTCTACTACATTTGACTGATGATGCTACAGCAACACTCATACTGGTTGTAAAGCACAGATCTCTAACACAAAACAAATTAATGCCTTTGACTTCACTGTCATATAATTGCCAAGTTTCTAAGTTAGAGTTTAGAGTTTACTATTTTTATTTTTATTTTTTTGATAAATAAGGGAGTGCCTTGGCTACCAACATCTTCCTCGAATCACACCTCCTGAATTGAGCGATTGCCCTCTTTCCCTATAGTCTATTCTTCAGAAAGTGATGATCTTTTAAAATAATAATCTTTTAAAAACTTAATTCATATCATTTCCTAGCTTAAAGCCATCCAAATGGCTTTCCATTACACTTACAGGAATGTCTGACTTTTAACAAGGCTTCCAAGATCTTAAATGATCAAGTATCTGTGTTGATTAGCCAATGCCTCAGTAATGCTGCTTTAAAAACAACCACAAAGCTCAAGGACTTCAATAATTTATTCTCACAAATCTTGAGTTGGCTAGTGGATTTGCTTCAGCCAGGCACTTCTGAAGCAGAATTGTTCATGCTGAAGCAACCTGCCTCTCTCATCCTTCTCCTGGGATCAGTGAATTAGCTGCAGTAGAAATGGAAATATGCCAAGCCTCTTAATCATTCTCTGCTCAGAACTGCCATTCTGTTGTTGTCTCTGCTAATTTGCCATTAGCCAAAGAAAATCATCTAATGGTTCATTCTCTCATTGCATCTAGAAACCTCTTAAATGCCAACTCCTTAGGAAGTCCTTCCCTGATTGCAATATCTAAAATAGCTGTCACACCGACTAGACATATACACACCCCATTATTTTCTATCCTGTGTTATCTTGATTTTGTTTTCTTTTAAAGGAATTACCCAAAGCATTATTTTTAAAAAATGTGTGTTTCTGAGTCTGTCTCCATCAATCTAATGCAAGTTCCTTGAGGAATCTATTTTGTCTGTCTAGCTCACCATCATTTTCCCAGTACGCAGGATGGTGTTTGGTGCATAGGAAGTCATTTATAAGCATTAGTTTAATGAATAAATGAAAGTCAATACTATTAGAGTTGGAAATAGGCTATTCAACTATTCATCACTGGATATGATCCTCTAGCCTTAGGGTCAGAAGTCCCTTCATAAATTTTCCTTTCCAGGAAGATGCAGATATCCTCCAGGCCCCATAAAGAATTCTATTTCCCATTAGTCCTTTGTTATGTATTTGGCCATAGAATGAGGGAATGTACATTTTTTAATTAAGGAACCGTAAATGTGTGTGCCACAGGGCAACATCAGGACATTCTGCTTACATGGAAGCAGAAAAACTCTCAGTCCTGCCAATAAAGAAGCCCTTTGTCTGGCTGCTAATTCTCCAGGCAGGGTAGTGCTGTCTTATATTTTCTCTTAGCTGACAGAATCAAGAGAAAAAAACAAGATGTGAATTTTACCTGGACCCAGCAAAGGCCTCAAACAACACAGTTCAGGGAATGATGCCAGCTCGAGGGAGGTATTTTTGGACGCTAAGAAACTATGCGGGCATTCAGCTTCTCCAGATCACACTAATAGGCCTCGAAAGACTATGTTTGGCTTTAAGGAGGCCACTAATGAAGTTCAGATTGAACCTGTGCAGTTTTCATTTTAAAATGTTTCCTTAAAATTTTACACAGAGCTTAATTCTTATGACATTTTTGGAAATGGGAGCCAGGCTTTTGTTTGAAAACAGTGCGATGTCTGCAGTAATGACAGTGGCAATGGTGTAGTAATAATAGGGGCAACTGGAAAGCAAAAGGATATGAAACTACAGGCTCCACCAGGTTAATTTAGGTGTTTCTTTATGTGTGAAGGACTGCTCAAACACAGTCATGATCAACTCTCTTGGAATGTGCTGCATATTCTCTGTGGGTTCCCCCCACACCCGCTTGCCTTGGGGATGGAAAGGAGGAAAAGACAGAATGAGGCTGAAACTTTCCACCACGCTTTCTTCTTATTCAGCATAACTTTTACGAAATCCCAGGTTCCGATAAAAATACCCATGCCAGCATATTCTTCAAGGAAAAAAAAGCCCTACTTTGTCTTCATGATCACACTTTCATGTGAGAAAAATCCAGCAGAATACATATGTGCCAAAACATCAGTAGAAAGAAATTGCCCTTCCTTTCTTTCTCTTTCTTTCTTTTTTTTCCTGAAATATTCTTCATTCATTAAAAGGAACAGATATAGAATAGGGCCATGAACATATGCCTATAACCTCAAACTTTCTGTACTTTTGGTTTTAAGCAGAACTTGAATATTTAGGTCTGTGTAAATATAATAGATTTCCTGGTTGGATGGGAGTGGGTGGGGTGGGGGTACTTGGAGGTTAGGATTGCAAAAGTGTAAATGCCAAAAACTCAAGAAAAATCTTGGACATTGAACCATTCTCACAAGATAACATAGCACTGAGTTACATGTAAGTGAGTCAGGATTTAAAAATCAAGAGGGAAAATGTTCTGAATACATTGTCTCTTGGGTTCTACTAAATCCCAAAAAAATCTTTAAATATTTTGGAAAAAATACTTTCCGGATGTGTTTGCTAACTCTAATACCTGACCGTAGTGTTGTTCTTGCTGAGAGTTATCAGGAAGATGGAAAAGTGAACTCTGTTTTTCAGGTTGTAGTTAGGCTTCCATGAAAAAATGAAACAGAAACAATATAATGGCAAAAATAGTCACATAGATCAATACAACAGAATAGAGGTCCCAGAAATAAGCATGATTATATGGTCAATTAGTCTATGACAAAGGAGGCAAAAATATACCATGGGTAAAGCTTTCTTCAACAAATTGTGTTGGGATAACTGAACTGCTACATGCGCCAGAATGAACCTGGACCACTTACTTACACCATACACAAAAATAAACTCAAATTAAATTAAAGACCTAAATATGAGACCTAAAACCATAAAATTCCTAGAAGAAAACATAGGCAGTAATCTCCTTAACAGCAGCTATAGAAACATCTTTCTAGATATAGCTCCTTTGGCAAGGAAACAATAGTAAAATTAAACTACTGGACTACATCAAAATAAAAAGCTTTTGCACAGCAAAGGAAACTATCAACGAAATAAAAAGACAACTCCCCGAATATGAGAAGATATTTGTAATTGATATCTCTGTTAGGGAATTGATATCCAAAATATATAAAGAGCTTATACAATTCAACACCAAAAAAAACCCTTAATAATCTGATTAAAAAATAGGCAGAAGACATAAACAGACATTTTTCCAAAGAAGACATACAGATGGTAAAGAGTTATTTGAAAAGATTCTCAACATGACTTACCATCAGGGAAATGCAAATTAAAACTACAACGAGGTCACCTTATATCTGTCAAAATGGTGAAAATCAAAAACACAAGAAATAAGTATTGGCAAGAATGTGAAGAAAAAGAACCCTTGTGCACTGTTGGTGGGAATGCAAACTGGTACAGCCACTGTGGGAAACAGTATGGAGATTCCTCAAAAAATTAAAAATAAAATAATTATATGATCCAGTATTTCTACTACTGAATATTTACTCAAAGGAAATGAAAAAACAAATTCAAAAAGATATGTGAGCCCCTATGTTTATTGCAGCATTATTTACAATAGCCAAGATATGGAGGCAATTCATGTCCATCCATAGATGAATGGATAAAGATGTGGTATACAAGTCGCATAGCTTTGCCTTAATTTTTTTAAAGAATTTAATTATTTATTCATGAGAGACAGAGAGAGAGAGAGGCAGAGACACAGGCAGAGGAAGAATCAGGCTCCCCACAAGGAGCCTGATGCAAGACTCGATCCTGGACCCCAGGATCATGCCCAGAGCAGAAGGTAGATGCTCAACTGCTGAGCCACCCAGATGTCCCATCTTTACCTCAATTTCTTCTTAAGATTTTATTTATTCATGAGAGACACAGATATCTATATCTATATCTATATATATATTCTAATATCCTATATACACGTGTATGTATATATAGGATATTAGTCATAAAAAAGAATGAAATCTTGCCACTTGCAACAAAATGGATGGATCTAGAGGGTATAATGCTAAGTGAAATAAGTCAGAGAAAGACAAATACCATATTATTTCACTTATATCTAAAATTTAAGCTAAAAATGAACAAAGAAGAAGAGACAAACAAAAAAACAAGATTCACATATAGAGAATAAGCTGGTGGCTGCCAGAGGGGAGGTAGGTGGGGAGTTAGTGGGAGAAATAAGGAGACTGAGAGAATACTTATCATGATGAGCACTGAATAATATATAGAATTGTTGAATCATGATATTGTACACTTCAAACTAATATAACACTGTATATTAATTATACTGGAATTTTAATTAATTAATTTTGAAAAGAAGAAACACTAGCATGGGCTAGAAATAACCCTAATTATCCAAAGAACTAAGTTATTGTTTGAGTTATATAAAACCAAGAAACATGAATATTGTCCCTTTACATACATAAAATGAGCTCTTTGGCTCACTCATATTTGCATTCCCAGCATTCAGCACCTACAAGAAAAGAATGAATGAAATATTGAGTGCCTTCATGAGCAAGTGAATGGATCCATGAAGCTGGTAAGAGACTTGATTCAAAATAACTTTGTATGAAGCATGCCTCCGCTTCACAATTATGCATTATAATATTCAGCTAGTAACATCTCTAGGTATGTGCAAGAATTCCTACATAAATGAAACACAACCTGTAAATTATCATCAGAAATTAGTCTTAGACCACATGCATTGGAAAGGACTTCAGATTATACAGCAGAGAGATCTACATCCCCAGGATGGATTGCTGGGTCCCTTCCTCTGTTACTCAAAACAAATTAAGTTAACAGCACTTTGTTTTTCTTATCTGTTCAACAGAGTTCTAAGAAATGAACCTTCATGAAATATATAAATTCTTGCATTTTTTTGTTATCACCATTACTATCACATGAAGTTTAAACCCTAAAGCACTGATGATCTGTTGCTACTACTCTTCAACATTTAACCTTTGCACTAGCCAGTTAGCCTCCTTAATATTCCATAAAATTGTCACATTCCTGAGTAAAGACCCAGAAAGATCAATGATATGTACTTTCAGGAAATTCTCTTTCTTCCACAAGTTCAAAATGTTTCTGTCTTTCAGAGTTCCTTCCAAGTGTTCTGAACTCCCACAGCACTATAAGACTGGAGCCCATAATTCAGTGCTATATAATATTGTCCATCGCTCACTACCAATTGTATCAGTCTTTTCTCCTCCATTAATTATAAGTTTCTTTGGGGCAGAGTCTTTGTCCCCTGAAGTTCTCTTTTGTCTTTCAGAGCACACAAACAAAACAGGTACTTGACGAATTACTTAATGATTAAGAAACATACAGTTAAACCAAGAATCACCGTAAGATAGGAGAGGACTGTCCATGGATAAGAGATTTCACAAAACTTTGGAAAAAGAAAAGCAGATGGAAGTGTGGTAACAGATGCAGCACCCTAGAGGAGACCTCAACTTGGATAAATGCTTGGAGAAAGGACTCAGCAGAAGGAAGCAACATATTCCTGCAGAACTATAGACAGAAAAACCAATGTTAGGAGTGGTGAGAAGATGATGGGCTACAAACCTGGGATTAGTTGAAAGTCTGCATATAGTTGTTCCAACCCCATGTCCACACCAACATACCCCACTTCTCATGGAATAGGAGAAAGAGGAATTAGGAATCTAATTCTTAGACAAGAGGATGAAGGCATTTCTCTAGAGGAAATGAAGAATCCCAGAGAACAAATGTCTGGTATTTTGACATTTTGTGTGTCCTCTGGCTCTCTGATAATAATAGGGCTGCCAACTGAAAATGGAATCTAACACAGAGGTCACAGCCAGATTTTTAATGGGCAATTGAAAATCATCATGCTTAAAAAAAAAATAAAGCCACAACGTGAAGGGTGAAACAATATAAACAGAAGGAAAAAGTACCAGAAGAAAAAAGAAAAAACAGATCATAGAATAATAGTAACAATAACAAAAATGATATCCTCCAATGTGTATATCAAAAAGAATGATTGTCACTAATCATGCCACAATGAAAGCAATTAAAGAAAACAAAGAGTTATTAGAAATTAAATATCTGAAAATCAGCAGAAAGTTTAGAAAATAAAATTAAAGACATTTCTCAGAAAAATAGAAAAAACAACAAAAAGCTGAAAACATTTTTTTTTTAAAAGCCAGAGACATAAAAGACAAATCTAGGAGATCTCACATCTGGTTGAAAGAAGTTTCAGGAAAGGAAAAGAAAAAAACAAAACAAAACAAAAAACTTGCTGGAGTTAAAGAACCATAAAGCCCACATTGAAAGGCAAAAAGAACATTAGCAATATGATTTCTAAAAATATTGACAGAGAAGCACATTATGAAATTTTAGGATTCTGGAGGTAAAAAGAAGATACAAAAATCTTCCAGGGATTAGAATAAACTGCAAAGAAATGAAAACCTGAATATCCTCAGACTTCTCATCTATAACACTGTATGGCAATGGGATATTTCTTCAAAATTCCAAAGAAAAATTGCAGCTTGCTCATTCAATTTAGAGCTTTATGGTTCTTTGATTATTTATTCTTACAACATCCTGCCCCATTCTTCTCTCTTTCCTGAAACACCTATTAGTCACATGTTCTATAGCCCTCGTTTGTCTCTTTTTTCTTATATTTTAGAGCTCTTTGCCTGTTTCTGTCCTAAAAAATCATCAATTGTAAGTGTGGATTGATTAAAAACATATTCAGACATTCATGGCTACATATACTTGCTTTCTCTGCACCCTTCCTAGAAAGTATTTAAAGATGTAGTGATTTTTACACCAAGGAGGACACCAAGAAGGAAAAAGGTTGTGACTAGGACACAGTGGATCCTCCTCAGAGTCTTACACAAAGGAACTCCCAACACTGTGGCTGTGGCCTAGAGCCACTAGCCCAGAGTGCAACACAAGAATATTGGGGTCCATTTTTTTTTTTACAACAAAATGGCTCTGATGAAGCTCTGTTAGGAAATACAGTCATTTTGATAAGAAAGTCCTCTAACAAAATGTAAAATAATTACCGACTCTAAGGGACAAAATTTTACCAGAAAAGAAATGCAATCCAGGGTCAATACTTGACACTATAGGAATCATTTGTTTCTTCTCTCTAATACAAATATTGTTAAATGATGTACCTACAATTAAGATACATGATTATTTTTTTTAAAGATTTTGTTTATCTATTCATGAGAGACTCAGAGAGAGAAGCAGAGATGTGGGCAGAGGGAGGAGCAGGCTCCCTGTGAGGAGCTTGACATGGGATTTGATCCCAGGACCCCAGGATTACAACCTGAGCCAAAGGCAGATGCTACTGATGTTCACCTACTGAACCATCCATTGCCCCTACAAGGATTATTTTGCAAGGATCAGTGTAAAGCCAGAAGGAGATGTAAGAAATTCAATCCTCAATATCCTATCAGGAAGCAGAGAATGAAATATGTATAGAAGTGTTATTAAACCATATGAGGGGAACTGAAAGAAAATAGTAAAATGGTTGCCTCTATTGCAACTGTATTGATGCCGGGAAAGAGTAAAAAATAGAAGTGTTTCTCCTTTGTTTTAAGTCTTTTGGGTTCTATTTTACTTTTTAAAGTGTGTATATCTTTTTATAAATATTTAAATTATGTTTAATTAAGCAAATCCAAAGCATGATAGATGATAGAGACATGTTACCATTATAATCACCTGAAGGTTGAAATTTGATGATCAAGTTCAAAGTAAATGAAAACCACAAATCCAATACTGAGAAAGAGTCCATTCCTTAGAGCTACTGTCATGTTTATAGCTCTTCTTGGAGCATGCTATGGTCTGAATGTTTGTGTCCTCTCAAAATTCATGTGCTAAAATCACAAAGGCCAAAGATGATGGTATAACGAGGTAGGGCCTTTTGTGGGGCCTTTCAGATAGTGCTATGGGGGTGGAGCCATCATGAAAGGGATTCATGCCTTATGAAAGAGTCTCCAGAGAGATACTTAGCTCCTTCTATCACGTGAGAACACAGCAGCTTGAACCAGGAGAGGGTCCATAAGAGAGCCAAAAGCAACATGCCAATACCTTGATCTTGGACTTCTCAGGCTCTAGAACTATGAGAGATAAATTTCTTCTGTTTATCAGCCACATAATCTTTGCTATTTTATTATAGCAGCCCAAATGGACTAAGAGCAATTTGTAGAAGGAAAAGGTACAGAGACTTCATAATGTTTTCTTTGAGGGAGTATTGGTTTTTAACTTCAATTTTCTGCCTATAATGGCATTCAGTACAGAATGGATGAAAGAAAACGAATAACTAAAAAATTAGAATTTCATAGAGTCACATCACCTGACAGTGTTTCTGAGTGCTACTATTGAAGTGTCTCTTGTGTGAATCTAGAAATTACTTGAATATGCAAGGGTCCAGGCTTGATCTCCTAGAAAACAGTGACTGTGGCTCATTAACCTCTTAATTATTGAACATGATGACTATGAGCTCAACAAATATTTACTAAATTGAATTGAATGTGAAGAACTATCCTTGCAATATCTTATTCTACAATATAAAGCAAGCAGCACCAAGAAAAGTGGAAAATCATTACTTTAATACTTGACTATTTCCTCTTCATCTAATCTTATTTCTTTGAGTCCTATGTTCTTTTTTTTTTTCTTTTTTAGAGAGAGAAAGAGAGAGGACACACACACACACACACACACACATACACACACGAACAGGTTTGGGGAGGGTAGAGTGAAAGGGGGAGAGAGAGAGAGTGAATCTTAAGTGGGCTCCATGCCCAGTGAGAGGCCTGACACAGGACTCAATCTCATGACCCCAAGATCAAGATCTGAGCCAAAATCAAGAGTTGGATGCTTTATTGATTGAGCCTCCCAGGCACCCAGAGTCCTAAACATTCTTAACTTGCCAAGTCTATATCTATTGTAAATTTTAAATGCCTGTCTTTTCAAAGCAAGCAGAGACATATTATTGAAGTTTGTTTTTAGTTTTGGAAATCTATTTTTCTCTAGGCAACAAATTACAAAATTTTACCTTAAAAAAATCTCCATGTGTGTTTTCTATTAACTATGTATGTCCACAATGAAAAATTTAATGGAGCAAATCTCAAATATGTGCTTATAAAACACTGCCTAAAATACTGGTTCCCTCCATGATGGAGAACTCACTAAAGAGCATATTTAAACATCTCTAAAACACTTTCTTGTTTATTTTACATGTGGTTCAAATTATTTTGTTTTAAGATTTTATTTACTTATTCATGAGATACACACAGAGAGAGAGAGAGACAGAGAGAGGCAGAGAAGCAGGCTCCATGCAGGATGCCCAATACGGGACTCGATCCCGGAACTCCAGGATCACGCCCTGGGCCAAAGGCAGGCGCTAAACCACTGAGCCACCCAGGGATCCCCATGTGGTTCAAATTATTAAAAAATTAGAAAACAATAATAAATATTTTAAAAGTTTCATAGAACCCTAGTATCTATTCTAGATGATATTCTTAATGTTTTTGCTGTAAGATATTTATGTAATAAATATGTGAAATATATATATTTGAATAAGATCTATAAATTAAATATGCTCTTCACAAAATTAATTCATATCCTTCTGTGTCCTTCCTTATTCATAACCAAAGGCATCATACTAATAATTTGTAACTAATATAAACATTAGAACAAGCCTCCTTGCACATTCATCTTTGAGTACCTGTGTTTTTATATCCTTAGAATATACTGACCAAACTGAATTTGTTGGGTTAAAGTATGCACATTTTAAAGATTTTCTCTTTGGAAAATTTGTCCTAGTTTACATCCCACCAGTAAATATAAAAATGCCCTTTCATTCACATATTTTACATGGCTGGATATCATTATTCTTTTTAATCACTGCCACTATGTTGGATAAAAATATGTAACTTGCATTTCTTTGATTATTACTGAGTTTGAACTTTATTTTTAGTGTTTATAGGATTTCTTTTGTGAGTTGTCTGTTCATGCTTGTTGTTATATTATTACTAGGGTGTGAAAAGCTTTTAAGAAAGTTCCAACTTTCTTATTATGAATAACATTTCAGTTTCTTTCAATTCTGGATTTTAAGTTTTGGCAAATTATTATGAACATTCATGTGCAGAAGACTCACCAATGTCTTACATTCACAAGGCTTGCCAAAGACAAACTGTTTCTTAGTCCTGTAGTAATAGTATGAAATTATGCTGAAATTTTATTTGTTTGCCATAGAAACAGAGGCAGGGAGACAGATCTATTGAAGATTATGATGATGACTTAAATTGCTATTTCTTTATGATAATGTTCTTTTGAAGGGCTTATAATTTTAAAATAGGTCAACTCCACTGCCTTAAAAATCCTTTTCCCTACTTTTTATTCTAACACTTAACCATATTTTCCCCCAAACAAATCTGTAACTTTTTCACTTGATTTAAACTACTCTCAAATAACAAGGATTCAACTTTGGAAGCAAATATTGAAACACAGAGTGATTTGTAATGGTTACTCTTCCTAGAGGTAACTTTTTCCTCTCCTCTCATCTTATCCTTCCCTCCCTCTCTCCTTCCCTTCCCTCTTGTCACTATATTTCATCATTAATTTACCTAAATGGTTTTGGTTCACTATGATCACAAGGAAAGCACACTGACTTAAAAATAAAAGACAGCATTGTGATGGTTTGCATGGTGGTCCTCCAAAAGATGTGTCTATGTCAAGTCAAATCATTGGAAACTATAAATTTGACCTCATTTTTAAGAAAAAGTCCATACAGATATAATTAAGTTAAAGATCTTGAGATGAAGATATCATCCTCGATTATTTGGGCCCTAATCAAATGAGCAGTGTCCTTATAAGAGTCATACAGGAGATGCTCACAGACAGAAGAGCAGCAGACAATGTAACCACTGAGGCAGAGATTGGAGTAATGCAGCCAAAGAATACCGAGGAATGCAGAGTCACCAGAGGTTGGAAAATGCAAAATATGGGATCCCTTCTAGGGTCTGTGGATAAATTGTAGCCCTTGAGTTCAGACTTCTGGCCTCCAGAACAGTAAGAGAATAAATTTCTGTTGTTTTAAGTGACTCAGTTTGTGGCAATTTGTTATGACAACCAAAGAAAACTAATACAAGCACTAACACTGAAAAATCACACCAATGAAAATGGGATCTTCCTAAATTCTGAAAAAATAAATAAATAATCTTGTAATTGGGCAAACTCTCTCTCTGGACAATGAGTAGTATCCAAAGTAGTGTTTAGAGTATAAACTCTGCAGGCCAGCTACCTAAATCCAACCTGGGTGACTTAGAACAAATTTATAAATCCTCAGATTTGTCTTTGGCAAAAACCCACTCTCAAGTGGGGGGAATATCATTAGATATTCCTAATAACCTAGCACATATAAGTAATTAAGTAAATCTTATATTTAATAAGCATTTTTTCATACTTGTGAACAATTCCATATAAATCTGTATGTGTTTATCGTTGGCTCATAGATGGCCAACTTCTCCCTGTGTCTCTTCATATAGTCTTTTCTCTCTGTGTGTCTGTCTGTCTCCAAATTTCCCCTTTTAGTAAGAATGTCCATCTTATTGGATTAGGGACCACCCTAAAGACACCATTTTAATATGATTACCTCTATAAAGATATAAGTACCACATACTTCATAAATATGTTGGCAACTGGAACATGTACAGAGTTAAGTGTCTCCAGTGGTGGTTCAACTCGATGCCTTGTCATTAAAAAATAGTTAAAGGGACTTCCAATTTCCAACTCCACACATAGGAGCTTGGAAGTCACTACTCTATCCTAATAACAAGTCCAAAATTGAACAGACAAAAATCAATAACTCTTCCTGGTTCCATAAGAGAGAGGAGGACATAGAACAGAATGCTGCCCACAAGATTGGAGAGACAGACAGGCAAATACAAGGAGTAGTGGCTTACTTGAATAGACTCACAAGCAGAAACCATCAAGGAAAACAGTGAAGGGACAGGAAAACCTGAACTATAATTAATGAATTGGTAGAAGCTCAGTGCAGGCAACTCTGAGAGTTAAAGATTCCAGGGAGAATCAATCATATCGTGAGATTGCCTCCAGGAGTTTTGCCAGATTCCTATAGCAAATATTTCAGAAAAATCATCTCCAGCTTCTGGCAAAGTGGGGGATGGAAGTGAGGGAGGGGAGAGAATGACTTTGAAATATGCCAGAACACTCTGTTCCTATAATCAAGGCCTGACCTCAGGAGAAAGTAGTTAACCAGAGCCTAACCTACTGGGATATTATCAGAGTCTAACTGATCTAAAGAAGAGAAATATCCACCACTAGCCCACCCTAGTCATCCTGTCTCACTTCAGAAGAGGAGGAAAAACTTAAAAACACATGTGAAATTTACATCGCAGAGACAGACACACTAAAAAACTGAGACCTAATTGTAGAATGTACAACACTTCCCCTCTCCCCACATTTCACCACCACATTACTAACATTCTATTTAAAGCAGTTTCTTTTACCCAGTATATCATGTCCGGCTGTCAAAAAAAATTACAAGGTATACCAAAAGGCAAAATTTGAAGAGACAGGGTAAGCATCGGAACCAGACATGGCAAGGATTTTGGAATTATCAGACTGGCAATTTAAAACAACTATAATTAATATGCTAAGGGCTCTAATGGATTAGGTAGACAGCATGTAAGAACAGATGGACAATGTAAACACAGGGATACAAATCCTAAGAAAGAACCATAAAGAAATGCTAAAGATAAAAAAACCCCACTATAACAGAAAAGAAGGATGCTTTTAGTGGGCTCATTAATAGACTGGATACAGATGAAGGGGGAAAAAAATCTTTGTGTTAGAGAATATATAAACAGAATCCTTAAAAGCAAAGAGAACAACAACTGAAAAAAAAAATTCAGAATATCTAAAGATTATGGGAAAACCATAAAAAGTTTAACACATGTATAAAAGGAATACCAGAAGGAGAAGAAAGAGAGACAGGAACAGAAGAAATATTTGAAATAATAATGACAGAGAATTTTGCCAAATCAATGCCAGACACAAATAACAGATCTAGGAAGCTCAGAGAACACTAAGTAGGATAAATGTAAAAATAAATAAACAAACAAACTTAGGTATATCATTTTCAAATTACAGAAAATCAAAAATAAAGAAAAGATGTTAAAAGAAGAAAAAGGAGGGAAAAACACATTTTACTTATATCAGAACAAAGATAAGAATTATATCTACCTTCTCAAAAACAATGCAAGCAAGAATAGTGGAGTACAATATTTAAAGTGTTGAAAGGAAAAATGACCAACCTAGAATTCTGTATCCTGCAAAATTATCCTTTAAAAGTGAAGGAAAATAAAGACAAGCAAAAGTTAAAGAAATTTGTTGCCAGTAGACCTGCCTTACAATACATATTAAAAGGAGATCTTTAGATGGAAGAAAAATAACATAGGTCCGAAACTCAGATCTACATAGAGAAATGAAGATTATCAAAGAAGGAATAAATGAAAGTAAAATAAAAACTTTTATTTTCTTATTCTTTATCTAACAGACTATAGTAATTCAAAATAATCATAGCAAGAATGTATTTATGTATGCTTATGTATATACATTCTTGTGTATGCTTACATGTAAGTGAAATAAATTATAGCAATGATTCGAGGGACGGGGGAAGAAATTAGGATTATTTTGTTATTATAAGGTACTTACACTACCTATGAAGTGGTATAGTGTTATTTGAAAATAGATTTCAATTAGTTGTGAACGTAGGGCAACCACTAAAAAACAAACAAACAGAAAACCTAAAAAATAAGTATAACTGACATACTAAGAATGGAGATTAAATGGAATTAGATAAAGTGCTCAATTAAAACCACAAAAGACATAAAAAGAATAGAATAGGAACAAAGAACAAGGGCAGAAAATTGAAAACAGTAATGACTATGGCAAATATTAATCCAACTCTATCGATAATCATTTAGAATGTCAATGGTCTAAATGCACTGACTAAAAAAGATTGTCAGAAAGGATCAAAAATCATGACCCAATTATGTGTTGGCTGTAGGTTTTTTAGTCTTTAGAATTTGAGAAACATGCTTTAAATACAAAAACACATATAGATTAATAATAAATAGATGGAGAAAAATATACCATGTTAACACTAGTCAAAAGAAAACAGGAGTAGCTGTGTTTATTTCAGACAGAGCAGACTTCAAGTAAGGAAAGTTATCAGAGATATATAAAGTCATTGCTTAAGAATTTAGGGTCAATTCTCCAAGAAGACAAAGCAATTCTTCGTATGTTTGTACCTAACAATAGAGCATCAAACCACCTGAAGAAAAAAAAAATTACAGAGCTGCAAGGAGATGCAGATAAATCTACTTTCTTTTTTTTTTTTTTTAAGATTTTTATTTATTTATTTTATTCATGAGAGACACACAGAGAGAGGCGGAGACACAGGCAGAAGGAGAAACAGGCTCCATGCAGGAAGCCTGATGTAGGACTCGATCCCAGGGCTCCAAGATCACACCCTGGACTGAAGGAGGCGCTAAACCGCTGAGCCACCCGGGCTGCCCTAAATCTCCATTCATAGTTGGAGACTTCACTGCTCTCTCAGGAGTGGGTAAATCTAGCAGGTTGAAAATCAGCAGAGGCAGAGGTGAACTCAACAACACCATCAATAACAGCATATAATTGTCATCTATAGACTCCTCCTGAATACAGAATAACATACATTTTTCTTAAGTTCACATGGAACATATATCAAGATAGACCACATTCTGGGCCATAAAACACACCTTAAAAATTTTTAAAGAAGAGAAATCATGTAATATTTGCTCTCCAACCACAATAGAATTAAACTGAAAATATATGGAGAAAATAAATGTAGATTAAAAAACACACTTCTAAATAACACTTGAATCAAAGAAGAAACCCAAGAGAAATTCAAAACCATTTTTAACTAAATGAAAATGGAAACACAATTTATAAAATTTGTGGAATGCAGTAAAAGCAGCCCTTGCAGGGAAATTTATAGCATTGAATGTATATATCAAAAAGAAGGATCTAAAATCAGTAATTTAAGTTTCCACCCTAGGAAACCAGAAATGGTGAAAAATTAGAGCATTAAAAAAATAAAATTAAAAACAGGAAACCAATAGAGAAATACTAATGAAACCAAAAACGGGTCCCTTGAAAAGTTCAACAAAATTAATAAGCATTTAGCTTGGCTAACTAGGGAAAAAAGAGAGAGGATGCAAATTACTAATACAGAAATAAAAGAGGGGACATCATTTCTATTACTCATGGAATTTAAAAGGAAAATAAAGGAATACTATATATAACTCTAATCCCAGAAATTTGAGAACTTAAGATGAAATAAACCAATTCCTTAAAAGGCACAATCTGCTAAAAGTTACACAAGAAAAAATAAAAAATCTGAATAGGCCTTTAGTTATTAATGAGATTGAACCAATAATTAGTAGTATTCCAAAAAAGAAAACACCAGGCCAAGATTTAAGGAAGAAGCTATGTCAATTTCCTACAATCTCTTTCAGAGGATAGTAGAGGGAATACTTCCTAACTCATCCCATGAGACCAGAATTGCCTTAATATTGTCTTAATTGCCTTAATATCAGACATATAAGACATTATAAAAGAATAAAACTACAGACTAATATCCCTCATGAACATAGATGTGAAATATTAGCAAATTAAATAAAAAATATATTTTAAAATATTTTACATAATGACCACTAATGGATTTTATCCTGGATATGCAAGATTGGTTGAACACTCAAAAATCTATTAATATAATCTATCATATTAATAGATTAAAAAAAGAAAAATCACATGATCATAAGAAAAGACACAGAAAACACATTGACAAAAATCTATCACCCATTTGTAACAAAAACTCTCATTAAGCTAGGACAAGAGGGGAACTTTCTCAGCTTCTAACGACGAAAAAACCTACAGCTAACACACTTACTAGTGAGAAACTCAAAGCTTTCCTGCTAAAATGTGGTACAAGAACAAAGATATTCTCTCTCACCACTCCTTTTCAGCATTGTACTGGAAGGCCTTCCAAATGCAATGAGGTGAGAATTGGAAGTAAGGTATACAGATTGGGAAGGATTACTTAAAACTGTCTTTGTTCACAGATGACAGGGTTATCTATGTAGAAAATCAGAAAGAATTGACACACACAAAAAAAATTCCTGAAACTAATAAGTAATTATAGCAAGGTTGCAGGATACAAGGTTAATATAAAAAAGTTGGTTGCCTTCCTAAATGCCTACAATGGAAAGTAGAATTAGAAATTAGAAACATAATACCATTTATATTAGCACCCCCTGAAAGAAATAGGAAAAAATCTGACAAAATATATGCAAGACCTAAATAAGGAAAACTGCAAAAACTGATGGATTAAATCAAAGAAATAAATGGAGGTATATTCCATGATCATGGATAGGAGGACTCAATATTTTCAAGATATCAGTTCTTGATCTATAGATTCAATAAAAGTCCAATAAAAATCCCAGCAAGTTATTTTATGAATTCAATACACTGATTCTAAAGTGTACATGGAGAGGCCAAAGACCCAGAATAGCCAACACGATATCGAGAGAATACAAAATTGGATGATTGAAACCATCCAACTTCAATACTTACTATAAGGCTATGGTAATGAAGAATGTGTGGTATTGGTGAAGAATAGACAAATACATCAGTGGAACAAAATAGAATGCCCAGAAATAGGCTCTCATAAACATAGTCAGCTGATCTTTGACAAAGGAGTAAAAGCAATACAATGAAGCAAAAATATTCTCTTCAACAAATGGTGCCAAAACAACTGCACATCTGCCTGCAAAGAAATGAGCCTAAATGCAAACCTTACATACTTCATAAAAAGTAACTCAAAGCAGACTATATATATTTATATATATAATGTTTGCAAAATGCAAACATAAAATTTCTAGAAGATAATGTAGAAGAAAACCTAGATGATGTCAGCTATAATGATGCCCTTTTAGATACAACACTAAAGACATGATCCATGAAAGAAATAAATTATAAGCTATACTTCATTTGAATTAAAAGCTGTTCTACAAAAAATAATGCCAAGAGAATGAGAAAACAAGCTAAGACTGAGAGAAAATATTTGCAGATACACATTTGATAAAGCACCGTTATCGAAAATATGCAAAGAACTCTTAAAGCACAATAATAAGAAAATAAGCAACCTGATTTAAAAACGGGCCAAAACTTAACAGACATATAACCAAAGAAGACATAGAGAGGGCAAATAAACATAAAAAGATGCTCTACCTCATATGTCATCTAGGAAATGCAAAGAGGACAATGAGATACCACTGTGCACCTATTAAAATGGCCAAAATCTGGAACACTGACAACACCAAATGCTGGCAGAGGGGCAGAGTGATAGGAAATCTCATTCATTCTTGGCTAGGATGAAAATTTATACTTTATCACTTTGGGAGACAGTTTGGTAGTTTATTACAAAACTAAACACTCATACCATTCAATCCAGTAATGTTGCTTCTTGGCATTTACCCAAAGGAGTTAAAAATGTATCTACACAAAGATCTGCACATGAATATTTATGGCATTTTATTCACAATTGCCAAAGTTGGAAGCAAACAAGATGTCCTTTAAGTAAATGAATGGATAAGTAAACTGTGGTATATCCAGACAATGGAATGTTATTCAGTACTAGAAAGAGGTGAGCTACAAGCCATAGAGAAACTTTTTTTTTTTTAAGATTTTATTTATTATTCATGAGAGACAGAAAGAGAGAAAGGGGCAGAGACACAGGCAGAGGGAGAAGCAGACTCCACGCAGGGAGCCAGATGTGGGACTCGATCCCACGACCCTGGGATCATGCTCAACTGCTGAGCCACCCAATTGTACTCCATAGAGAAACTTTAAATTCATATAACTAAGGGAAAGAAATCAATCTAAGAAGGCTATATATTGTATGTCTCTAACTATATGACATTCTGGGAAAACAGAACTATGGATACAGTTTTAAAATCAGTGATTACTGTGGGCGGGCGTGGGCAAAAGAGATGAATAGGTAGAGCACAGGGGGTTTTTAGGGCAGAAAAAATATTCTGTATGATAATATAATGATTGATATATGTCATTATTCATTTGTTCAAACCCATCAAGAATGAACCCTTAGGTAAAATATGGACTTTCGGTAAATATGATGTGTACATCCTTGGAAAAAAATGTACCACTCTGGTAGGAGATGTTGCTAAAGGAAGAGCCTATGCATGTGTGGAAACAGGGGTATACAGGCAATCTTGGTACCTCCCTTTGAATTGTATCATAAACCTAAAACTGCTCTAAAATTTTTTCTCTAAAAAAATAAAAAATAAAAAAAATAAATGTCAGACAAAAAGAATAGTTGAAGGGCTTCGGCAGTTTTACTCTGGAGAAGAAGAGATAGTAACAACCTGCCTTTGTAAATTTAAGACTTTTACGTAGATTAAGCCACTGGCTCTTCTTTGTGTACCCTGAGGAGAGAATCACAAATAAATAGAATTCAATTGTAATATAAAGAAGTACTTTCTAAGTGTCAAATCTATCAACTATGTGAGAGTAGTATCTATTTATGTCTTGCTGTCTTTGTATGTCCAGTGCCTACAAAATGCCTGCTACATGGAAAGTACTCAGCAAATATTTGTTGAATGAGAAGTCAGTGAATTCCTTGTTTCTAAGATCTAAAGTATAGATTAGATAGACTCCTAACAGGGCATTTGTGCATTGGGTTAATATGGACTAGAGCAACTGTTTTCAAAGTTTGAATTGTTTTCTTTTTAGTAGCAGAATCTTTTTTAAAAAAATCAGAATTCTAACATAGAAATCCAACATATAAAACAGATAGAACCAGGGAAGTTCTGTTGAATTGGCTGACAGGAACTTAGGTCCACAGTGGTCAGATCTTCTCCTTTGCCCTTATTTTATCTCCAAGGAATAAAAGCTCTGGCCAGTTTTAAAATCTAAGAGTCTAGGAACTCTAGATAATAGTTCTAGTGCTAAAAGTTAACTTTTTAACATAAGAATATTATACAACCTTTCTTTGCTCAATTTCTTCACATATAAATTAAATGAGATTAGCTTAGGTATGATTTTCCTTTCAAATGCAAAATTACATGAAGCAAAGAAATATTTAAAATATAGTATATATGAGATGTCACATGAGAAGTTGAAAAGAAGCAAAAAAGCAATATTTACTGGGTGCTTACAGTATGTCAGACTTCAACCTAGGTCCTTTATATTTAATAATCATAAGATTTTAATTCAGGAAAAATTACTTTGAATGAGCTAACAGAGAAGACCTTTAAGAGGAGAGGGAATTTGAGATAAACCTTAAAAAGTTTCAATAGGCAGAAAAAAACAAAGAACATTCTAGGCAAGAAGCTTAATTTTTTGTTTTTTAAAAAATAGGACTACAATAAAGCGACTTTGTGAAGAAACTGCAGAACCTACCAGGCATTACATTATAACAAATTAGAATCATGTTATGAGCATGAAGGAAAAAAATGATATTAGAAACAAATCTCCCACACTAGCAATGGGACAAATCAACACCATGTGTCTCCTGATATGGTCCATTAATAAAAATGCATCCCTCTGCACTTCCTGCCAGAAGCACACAACCTGAATCTAATCATGAGAAAATGCTGACAAACCCAAACTGATATTCTATAACATAACTGACCTGCGTACTTCAAAAATGTCAATGTCATGAAATGCAAAGACTGAGGAACTGTTCCAGATGAAAACACATGACAACCAAATGAAATACATGATTTCAGGTTTCATTTTTCTAAAATAGACACTCTTGGGCCAATTTGAAAAATCTGAATAAGGACTGTACATCAAACATTTATAGTATATCAATACTAATTATCTAATTTTGATAATTGTACTTGGGTTATACAAACAAATGTCCTTGTTTCTAGGATACACATGCTGAAGTATCCATGGATAAGAGGCATCATGTATCCGTCATACTTGCAGCTGGTTTTAAAAAAAAAGATTCTACATACATGCACACACAGAAAGAAAAGTATAAGGCAAATGTGGTAAACTCTTAACATGTGGGGAAATTTGGTGAAGTATATATAGGAATCTTTTCTACTATTCTTGCAACTTTTCTGGAGGTCTGAAATTATATTGAAATAAAAAACTTAGAAAAAAACAAGGAGAAAAATAAAGTAATATTTCTATCTGTAGAAGGGAGGAAAATTATTGAAGCTATGTTAACATAGTAGAGGACTTGTATAATTCATATCAGAAAAGATAGTTATTTCTTTAGGGAAATTATATATGGGACCCTTGCAGGGGCAAATGTGTAGCTTCCCATGAGAGAACTTAGAAGCTGGTATAATATAATAATAACTGAATTATTCCACATAATGAAACAAGAGAAATTTTAAGTTTCTTTAGACAAACTGGGCAAGGAGCTCAAGAATAAAATGAAGAGAAGAAATGTGAGTAAGCAATAGGGTAGAAAACCCCCCAAAAACTTATCAACTAGGACCTAAGGAAATAGCTAACAAGAAATGTCTTGAGAAGGAAGCAGTTAATGAAATTTCTGGACGCTGATGTCTAATAATAAACTTTAAATTATTTTTATACCATACTAGACTATAATCTCCCTTACTACCCAAAAACATTTAATAAAAATCTGCTTTATATAACAATTTTTCATTTGTTGCCTGAGTTCAACTCCCAGTGCCACCATGTCTCAGCTTTATGATCCCTGTGACCTCTTTGTTCCCGCATTTGTGAAAAGAAGGATGATCATAGTCAACTTACTTATAGGACTGTTGTAGTATTAAATGAGTTAATACACATAAAGTGTTTAGAACATATAACCAGCCGATCTTTGATATTCCTGGAATATATATAAATTTTATATGTGTATGCACTAACTGAAAAAAATAAATGCAATATTTTTTTCAAAAAAAAAAAAGGAAACATTTGATTGAAATAGGAATGGGGGTCATAGCATATGCTGGGCAAAATAATCTCAGAAGAAAATAATTGCAGGAAGAGAAATATGGAGAAGAGACTAAGAAATGAGTGAATTGTAAAATTACAAGAAAGGTGACCAGAATACTATAAAACTTTCAAAATTTCTTGGCTCGTGGGAAGGGAAGAATTCCAAGTTTCTCGCAATATTCTTATGTGGATGGGAGATTCAACCATTTGTTTTAAATATTAAAGGGCAAAGTGACCTAAGAAGAAGGATAGAAAGCTTGAGAATGTAAGACCGTACACACTTGGGTTACACAGGTATACACAGATATTAAATAATATGATCCAAAAAACATGATTTTTTCCTACTAAAATTAATTATTCATATGATACCATAATTGCATTTCTGAGAAACCTTCTGTGGTAACCAATCTTTAAGATAGCCCCAAATCATTTTCATCTCCTGTTGTTCATGTCCTCCTACACTTCATGAGATGACCTGTGTAATCAATGGTGTGTTGAAAAAATTAGGGAGCATGACTCCTGAGGTTTCTTCACAAAGACATTGTAGATTCTGACTTTCTTTTAGGTCATTTGCCCTGAGCAAGAAAACCTCCATGGTATGAGAACACTCAAGCAGCCCATGGACAGGCTCATAAGGTGAGGAACTAAGGCCTTCTATCAGTACCAAAGATCAATCGCCAGCTATGAGAGCCTGCCATGTTAGAAGCAGTGCTCCCAGGCCTCCTCAAGCCTCCATGTGATTGCAGCTCCAGCTGCAATCTCCTTACAGACCTGTAGCCAGAACCACCCTGCCAAGCTGCTCCCAAATTCCTGACCATAAAACCTGTGAGATAATCAATGTTTACAACTTTTTTAATACACAAAATGTTGAAGGAATTTGTTATGCAGCAAAAAATAACTGGGATCCCTGGGTGGCGCAGTGGTTTAGCGCCTGCCTTTGGCCCAGGGCGCGATCCTGGAGACCCGGGATCGAATCCCACGTCGGGCTCCCGGTGCATGGAGCCTGCTTCTCCCTCTGCCTGTGTCTCTGCCTCTCTCTCTCTCTCTCTCTGTGTGTGCGACTATCATAAATAAATAAAAAAAAATTAAAAAAATAAAAAATAAAAAAAATAAAAATTAAACACAGACTTATCATTAAAAAAAAAAAAATAAATAACTAAGACACTCTCCTAAAGTAATAATCAGGAAGGTTATCTAGATTTATGTGCAAGTATGGTCAACACATAATAACAAAAATGGGTCTACCTAAGTGTCCAAGTAGAGAGGATTTTTTAATGAATTATTTTATAGCAATATCATAATTAAAGCTAAAATTTACTGAATCTTTTCTCTCTACAGGCACAACTAGGAGGATAAATTCCACAGTCATTAAAAATAATATTTTTGAAGAATATTTAACAACATAGTCATTATAATAAGGTTGTGAAATAAATAGCATATGAAATTATATATATATCATGATTCCATGTTTTGTAAATATATATTTTATTTACTACAAAATATATTTATAATGAAACATGTTTATTATATATTTACAAACTGGAAGTCAAATACACATATGCATATGCAAAAAGAAAACACTGGCAACTAATATAACAAATGTTAACAGTAGTTATCTCTGGTTAGAGTAGGAGTGATCTGAGTATTTAAAATTATCTTCTTTTATTTTTCTGTATTATTCTGAAATTTTCACAAAATATATGCATTACTTTGTCATCTCCTTTTAAAAAATAGTAACATAAAATTTGCCAGAACACAAAATGTGGAAACAGAGTGGTGTGAGATTGTGCCCACTCACAGAATTTGATTTCTGGAACACCCTCTTTTCACAGATGAAAGAACTGAGACACAGGAGGGTTAGGAGATTCCTCTGAAGTTCACCTAGTTGGTAATGGCAAACCTGAAGGGGACAAGTTCCCTAGTTTCTGATGCAATGTTCTCTTTACTATACTATGTTACTGCCAAGAAATCAAAGAGAAAGTCACCACAGGATCTCAAAAAAGGAAGAGGGCAAACTTGAGAAAAATGGCCAAAAAAAAAATAAAATAAAATAATGGCCAACCAATTAGAGCAGTCATCACTTGAAAAAGGAAAATCATGTTCTAGGCAATAAGGCACCAACCTAAATCAATATTTAAGGACTTTTATAGAGCCACCACAACAGGTGGCCTTAGCTAGACAGAGGGCAGGCTAGACCCAGCAAGACTTTGACCTGAATTGATCCATAACTAACCTTTTTATGGGCAAGTGAAAAGGTAAATGCTATTTCGTGGCCTGCTGAATGGGAATCTTACTGCTGCTGCCTCAGCCACTCTTACCACATCAGAGCAACGTGAATATGCCTTCTCTCTCTACCTCCTTACTCATGTTGCCATGTGGAGCATCATACCCAGCCACAACACAGATATTTATAACTCCTTTGGAAGGATCTAAATGAAGAATGAAAGAGCCCCTCATATGAAGGAAAAACTCAACAGCTGACTTCTTCCTTGCAGAAGAGGCCTAGGTGGTTAGTAATTTGGACTGTATTCGTGTTTGGGGAAAATAGAGATTTTGGAAAAACTTTTATAGAAACCATAAAAACTATTTCCAAACATTTAGAGGATTCTAAGTTTGCATGTACTCTGTTGCCTCTAGCTCTAGTAAAATTATCTAGAAATAAGCAAATAAACAGCAAACAGAACCCACATTTACTTCCATCTATTTGTTGCCTCTTGCATGCTAAAATGTTTAATCATCAGCAATAACAGAACCTCTACCTGAAAACTTTTCAGAACCCTGATGTATATATCATTATGAGCAATTAATATTATAGCTTTCACATAGTTACAGAATTTCCAAGGAAATTCTCAATTTTTGATCAAGTGTGGGATGTATGGTGCTTTTCAGGAAATAGTAAACAACATGAAATTATTTAAGAAATCTCAAAAGAATAATAGCTTGGCTATTTAATCCTAAACATCAAATAAGATTCTGGCTTTTGCTTTGCTGTTGAACAAAACATAACTAAATCTATTCTCTTCTAAGAGGAGTATTTCTTCACCCAAGAGCCAACAAATGAGGAGACCGTTATTTCAAGTGATAACAGGGATGCTTCCAAATATTGTTGACTGAAGGAAATGAGTGATCCAACAGGGAAAGAGAAACTTAGTTGGCATAGCACCTGCTTGGTGACTTTCTGCTAATTAGAAAAAGAGATTGGGGAAATTCCCATACCATTAGGGAAGAATTTCATGGATAGCATAATTCCACTGGATTTCATACTCTCTGTCCCCCAAATTAATACAAAAAAGAAAGATGACTTCTGATGTCATTGAGCACATGACCAAATAACAAACAAGAGGGCCCTCTTTCCAATAAATCTGGGTATGTGCACACTTTGTATGTATAAGTAGATGTATTTATATTATTGAAACTCATTTAAAAATTTATTTGATCTCTATTGGTATTTTTCTGCGTGAACAAATATATACATATATTTAAGTAAATAAAATATATACTTTCAAAATATGTTTATACTGGCTAGCATTCTCTGGTCAGTTGCAGAATTAAATGATTGCAGAATTAAGTGACTACACTTTTGCTTCAAATGGATGAGCACTAAACTGGGGAAATGGAGGATGTCAGACACCAGAGGTTTCCTATACAAACACACAGAAGAGTTAGCTGTGCCTCCAGGAACCAGAGGTGAGGCCCAGCCTGCCCTGCTCTGGAGCTCCCACCAGAGCCTTCTTGGTTGACAGGGGTCTGTATCCAACATCCATCATACCTGAGCTGATTTCTGAGATCCTACTTGGCTGAAGCTCAGGCAGGACAGGCAGACAGATGTTGGATCATTCCACTCCATCTTGGCCCAACAAAGACTTGTTTGAAGTGTATAAGGTTGAGAAATCTCCCCTTGATGTCTTCCTAGGGAAGATTTTTATCTGTTTGAGATGGTTGAGGTGGGGTCTTGCCTGAAGGTAAAAGGGAAAATTTCCCCAAATCATCAGCCTTTGAGATTCAAAACATTGCCAAATCAATATCCCTTTTGAATGATTCTACTTGTTTCATTCTTACCTTTTAACCTCAGAAGATAAGTTTACCGCTCAATTTCTAGGATGCTGTTTGGGTATTGTTTTTTCCCTTTCCACCACTCACAGTCCTGGATTCTAACCGGGAGCCTCCTATGTCAATATTTTCATGTAAACTTACACTGCCTCTTCATCTGTCAGTCACTTCTCTAGGACATGCCACTGAGTCTCCGTCATTCTGAATTACTGAGTTAAGTTGGTTTCCACTGGTCTCAATATTGTCCATCCAACTGCCATGAGTTGGCTAACGGAATTTCTTGACTTGCTACTTACTTAGGAAAGAGCATTTGCACAGGTGGTGGGGGCGGGGGGGGGGGGAGTCCAGAGGGAAAGGAAGAGAATTAAGAAAAAGTATTTTAAATTCTTGGTCTCCCGGTTTTTTTATTTGTAATTCAAGGATGGGACAGAGGATGATAGTAATAATCCTTCCAAACTCCAAAGATCTCCCTGATGACCAAATAAGAAAATGCATAAATAATTAGATTATATAAAACTATAAATCATAATAGAAAGCTGAGGTAGGATATGCTATGTATTATAATAAGTATATTCTTATTATGAGATATTATTACTACGCTTAGGTATTATATAGATAATATCTGTCTATACTGGCTGGGAAAAGCCAGCTTCTCGCGCAGTCTGAACACCATACTTTTTCTTCACACTGCTCTAGTTGGAATTTCCTCTCTTCCTAAATCTGATTATCTTCCAGCCAGCCTGACTCCACCAAACCTCACTTGTTCCAACACTAAATACCTGTGTGACTGTGGATGAGTGACGTGGGCAAGAAAAACATTGAGGGTTTTCTAGACTAGATATTAGACTTTTAGAGTGAGAAGCTGATTTGAACAGGTAACATCATAAATAGCAGACCAGAAAGAACTCACATCTTTGTCTTAGAGACCAGCCACCATCCCCTGCCCTATCTTGCTTCTCTAGGGCTTGTCAAGGAAGGCAAAGATCATCGCCAAGCTGAACATAGTCTTACACTGTTTGTTAGTTTATCATGTCAAATATGTCCATAGTTTCCTCTTAGAATCTAAGTATTTTTTCTATTTGAATAATCATACTAAACATTAAAATATTATTTTAGTTCTATTTACATTTTTAACTTTTATCTATTTTATATCTTTTTTCTGATTATAAAATTAATGTCTGCCTGATTTAGATAATTTCTTGTCTGTATTTCAGATTTTTTACAATCGATATTTTTTATATGCTACTTGATACTTCCATACCTGTCTCGCCACATTCTTAACAGTAGTAAATGCTGTCTCTTTTGCAAATGGCTTACCTATTTCATTTCCATATTCCCCACCTTCACTTCTGCATAAAGAATCAGCTCTTATTTGTTTAGATCAATTGTCCAGTTTTCTAACTAAATAAGATCTTTCATTTGTGTAATTATTTTTTTCAGTTAAAGAAAGTTTTCTTCTATTTTTATTTACGACCATGTTCAATACATTCTGCTGTTTTCCTCTTTACATACCCATCATCCATGAGTTGGCTCTTTGTTCATTCTCCCTCAGATCTAAAAGTCTCATCTCTGTGTTTAGCGGTGTCATGGTTAACAGACATGCATTGAAATTTGAAGGCTTGAGTTGGACTCCTGCTCTGTTGCCTCCTATTTACCTGGACACATTATGTAACCTCCCCAGGTCTCTGCTTCTTCCTCTATAACGTGTTGGTGTCCAGTAAGTACTCATTTAACAAAAACCATTAATACTTTTTTTTCTCTCAATATTCTATGAGCGCTTTGAGTTAGTTAAGTCCTCTACCTCACCGATTCTGTTTTCTGCATGTGACTTTGGTTCTTTATGTGTTCTTTTGGTATTTTAATTTTCTTTTTCTTTCTTTTTTTTTTTTTGTATTCTAATTTTCTGATTCTTCACTTGATTCCTTCATTCATCTCTTAGCTCTCTCAACCTGCTTCCCCAAGTTATTGTTTTTTTCAATTAATTTTTTGCTTTCAAAGAGATCACATTTTCTTGGTATTTCACTGGGGGTGCAAAGCATAATCTTTTACTTGATTCTTCTCTTCCCTGTGGTAGATCTTTGTCAAAAGCATGTTTGAGCTCAACTCCATCAAGGCACTGTAGACCTTCTTTATAGGCAGAACATTTCCTTGTGTCCTCTGTTTGAGAGGATTCTGATTCTGTCCTTTGATGAAAACTTGCATAGGTCTCATGATGACTTGTCTGCTTGCTTTTTAGTAATTTAAATTAAAAAAGCATAGTCTTCATTCAGAAATCAGAAGTGTCCTGGCAGGAGATTAATCAGAATTGAGTTCCTAGTATGATTCAGGCTGGAAACCTGCAGTGGAAATGAGGTGAAATGGAAGGCTTCCTCCCTATTTCTCTGCACTCAATCTCTACCCTGTCTGGCTTACTAACCACTGCTGGACCCTTTCAGGTAAAATATAGAAAGAATAAGGTATTTAGTATCTTATTTAAGCAGATAATCTCATAAACTGCCTTTAGGCTCCTTGGAACTGGCAGATATTTGAAGTTCTTTTTTCAGTGGGTGTGTTTGAGGGTTCTTTGGTGATTCCCATCACTCAGAGCCCTTGTCCTGCAGTTCTCTTAACCTAAGCAGATGTGTCTTTGTTTTGGGTGGTCCCCTGCAATTCATTACGCAACCCTCAGGAATTCAGGGCTCACCGGGAACTTCTCCCTGCCAGAGTCCTTCTTTCCTCCAGGTAGCCGCATTGGACAGGACCTGAGATGATACCACCCTGGCTCTCTCTCCTGTCTGTCCACAATTGCTCCATAGCAAAGTCCACAGGCTTCTTTGAACTGAAAAATGGGCCACAAGATGCTTTGGGTTTCTGACATGGGTCAGGCACCCATCTTCTGTGAACACCTTCCACAAGCCCTCAGAGGGATCTTGTAGCAGCTCCTTGCACTGTGTTTGAGGGGAAGAAAGCAGAACCCCTTAATCCTTCCACCTCTTATAGTAATAGTTTCCTCTCCAAACAAATTATCTTCAAAAGTCACTTCCTGATCTCCTCTAAGATCTCTGATTTGGCTGAGGGGTCCAAGGATCATGGAATAGATGAGCAATCATTTCACAGTATTAATCACGTTATTTATTTATTTATTTATTTATTTTTCTGTGGTGTGATGTTTTGACTTCCCGGGGAAATGTACAGACATGGGAAGAAACTAACCGCCCCTTCCAGGGTAGCCAATTCCTAAACATGGTAAACAACTTAAAAGAACATCTTTCTATTTGAGACTAACCAATCCAGAGCCTATACCCTCAATCATCGCCTTATCAAACTCTCACCCATCAAGCCATTATTTTCCCTACATTAAATAACCCAG
Organism: Canis aureus; assembly: GCF_053574225.1. Classification (NCBI taxonomy): domain Eukaryota; kingdom Metazoa; phylum Chordata; class Mammalia; order Carnivora; family Canidae; genus Canis; species Canis aureus. Next base: position 65,187,659 of record NC_135624.1, read on the forward strand.
GGCAAGGTATTGGATAACTAGAGACCACCCCTACAGCCGAGAGCCCACTGACATTATACAAAATAGCCAGTTCTGAGCTATTCACCTTACCCCACTCATTTGTTCCACCAGAAACCCCAATAAAGGTTCTGACCTAGGCATTCTCCTTGCTCCTGTTTCTGCCTCCTCACCAAAATCTGGTATTTCTCCTGTGACCTTATGTAGCATGGTATGCTGCCTTCTCTTGAGAAACATAAATAAAAAATTTTCTTTCAATGGCATTGGCCATTCTTTTTCATCCCTCAGTCATGCCTCTATAATTAAATTCCAGATATAATTTTAATAAAATTGTAAGGTTCCATATGGAGATCTGTTTCATACTCACTTTGATGTCTGATGAATATCAATTTCACCTGAGTTGAAGCTTCAATTTTTATCATCTTTCTATAAATTCATAATTAAGTTTGGGTGATAGAATGCAGAGCTCAGTCTACAGTTTCACATATGCCTCAGACTGTCCCTGGGATATGTTTGTTCATTCAGAAGCTGTTCAGTTGACATTCATTATGACTGCCAGACAGTGTCCTGGGTGACAGGTGTATGAAAACCTTTGCCACACAGAAGTTTAATGTCTGCTCACACTAGATACAGCTGATCACATAGAATCAGTGCCCTGGAGTAGATCGTCACTCAGATCTAGAAGCAGAAACTGCTATATGACTTTCAGCACTATATTTTTCAGTTAACCAATAAAAGAACACAGTATTCAATTGGTGTCTAAAGTCATGAGGAAGCCAAAAACACAGTTATAGTGTCATGGATCTGAGGCTTTTTGTTGGAGGCACTTACCAAAACACCATCTCAAAGAGATATTAGGTGAGAGCCAGCCAGCATGACAGGCTTAAATCCAGCTACCATTTCAAAGGAGAACTAGAAAAAGAGGAGGAGCCCAGTGACATTTGAAGAACATGGAGACTGGTGATGGCTAATAAGAGAGAGGTTTGGAGGAGATGGTGAGAAATGGAGCCAGGAGACAGTTCTATTTTTTTTTATAAATTTATTTTTTATTGGTGTTCAATTTGCCAACATATAGAATAACACCCAGTGCTCATCCCGTCAAGTGCCGCCCTCAGTGCCCGTCACCCAGTCACCCCCACCCCCCGCCCTCCTCCCCTTCCACCACCCCTAGTTCATTCCCCAGAGTAAGGAGTCTTTCATGTTCTGTCTCCCTGTCTGATATTTCCCACTCATTTTTTCTCCTTTCCCCTTTATTCCCTTTCACTATTTTTTATATTCCCCAAATGAATGAGACCATATAATGTTTGTCCTTCTAAGAGACAGTTCTAAATCAAAAAGCAGGTGAACACTGAGCTTTTTATCTGGTTCTTGGGAGGCTGGGCATGTTAAAAAGGGCATCTGGTGGAATAAACACTAGCCCAAGAGATCAGGCACCCACAAAAGCAAGTTGTAGCTCCAGATGTTAACTCTGTCATGGTTCTAATAGTCTTTTTAGAGTTAATGACACTCTTTTCTTCCTTTCATAGAATCTAAACATATTAATCTAAAATCCTGGAATTGGGACTGATGGTGAGGAAATAGTGCTAATGTCAAATTATGATCGAAAGAAGAAGAGATAGATTAAATAGAACAGAAGAGGACAGGAGTGAAATGGGCACTAGTCCCTAATAGGGTACCCTCATGTATCTGTAAGGGGTTAGAGCCAAATATTTCCCCCAGAAATTAATGTTCCAGGTTTATTTACTTGTTTCAAAAAACTAGCTGAGACTCCTGAGATCATCATCTTGTTCTAAAGCTGGTTACCCCAAGTTCTAAATAATGGAATATGATACCTCCTTTGATATAGAGAGAGACTTAAGGCTTCTTACCTTCTGTTGGTAGGTTAAGCAGTTACAGAAGTTGGTGCATGGTTCTCAAAAACCAGGGGCCCTGTCTCCTCTGAGAATTAAACAACAATTGGTAAATGTTCTCCAATCCCCTTCATCATATAAATGGAGCCTAAGGGTTGATATCAGTCCATATAGCACACTTTCTGAGTGGTTGCCACAGAGTGAAGGAACAGAGCCCCTTGCCAGCACTGGAGGTATATGGAGCCAGGGAAAGATTATTTTATTAGAATTACAATTTAAGGGGAAGCCAGGTCAAAACAAAGGTTTATAATCTGGTCATGTGACCAAATAGATCTGTATAAGAGAGGAGGCATGAGAAAAAGTTCAGTGTTTCATGGAACACAAGGAAGTTGTAGCAGACAGACCTAAAGGAATTCCCTATCCAAGAATTAATATAGCCAAGGTAGCTCATTATGCAAAGTCAAAACCAGGATTATAGGTGATCTTGAAGGGGCCAAAGGGAAGTAGATCCCTTCTATAACTAAGGCAAAGAGATGAAACTCCTCTTCCAATATTCACCCTCTCTCAGGCGGACTTTTCCCACTTTTAACCCTTTCAGGTTAAGTTTGCTTGTTTTGTTTTCAAACCTGGCTTTATCTGTTTGTTTAAACCTGGCTTTAGCTGTTTGAAAATTATTCATGAAAAATGAGCACATACAGTTTTCATAAACCTAGTCGTCATCTCAGATCCCATAAACCATTGAAGACAGTTTGTAGACAATCCCTTGCAGCAAAGAAAGTATAGTCAAGGAGTATTTCAGGACTGACTTTCACTGTTTATAATATTCCAATTCTCTTAGGATTAAAATTGGAGAAAGATTGTTCTACTCTTAGACTACAGTAAGAAAGTTAACACCTCTTTGGTCAAGAGATGGTTATGTAGTACTCACATTCAGAACAAATTTTGTATCCCAGACACAGATCTGGAGTGGTTTCTAATTTAAAATTAGATGTTGAAGAAAATAAATCTGGATACTATAAAAAAAAAATTATACCTGTATCAGGCTAAAAAGGATTTTTTAAACAATTGTCAGGCCAACACATCATATTGCCAAACCCATAAACTGCTTCAAGAAACAGATGGAATTTATATCACAGACTCTCAAACCTCATGGGAGGGATCTTTGAATCCAATTAACCCTTTGGCAGCAGTGCTTAATCTGGAGGGATATGCTAAAAGCATCCAAAAATATTTTGTCTAAACTTACCCGCTGCAAAATTTTCTATGGCACATTCTTTAGACAAGGCAACATGAATCTAAGGCAGTGGGCAGGCACTGATGATATCACCCCAGAATATAGGTTCTCTTTTCACGTATTCTGAAGCATATCTCCACAACAAGTTTATAAAACAGGTATTCAACCTGGGTTGGATCTGCCATTCAGTCTTGCTAGGATTTCTAAGGCAAGTGCCAAGCCCCAGATGAAAAGAAAATATAAAAACATGTTCATATGTGCTAAGCTACTACCAACAATATCTAAAGATGGCAAAAACTGGAGAATTAGAATAAAATGTTTCATACAAAATGTCCTTAATGCAATTTTTATAGACATTTTCAACAAATTTTAATCATTTTATTAGCATTTTTGGATATTATCTCCTTAAATGGGTAGGCCAGACCAGTTACAAAGCAGTTCATTTAATCAAGTTGATTCTTGTGGTTCTATCTTGCTTGCTGCTACAGTACTGTGGGAGCAGGTTCAGGCCTCCTTCTCTGGAGGCCTCAATGACAAGTGTCCAGCCTTTTGTGTCCGAAACCACTTGGGTGTGGTCCTGTGCAAAGGCAGAAAAAAGGTATGGACAAGCACCTCTCAAAGGTCAATGACAAGACTGTAGGTCCTAACCTGGTTTGCCTACAAACAGAAGCACTTTATACACTGATGATGCTAGAAAGGGAAGAGAATAAGAGAAAAGGGTGAAATTAGGTGAGCAAGGAACAAATTTTAAAAGAGAGAAATGGGAGAAATGAAAAGGCCAGTAGCAAGTTAAAAAGGGAGGAAAATGAAAGCGGTTGATTCAGCAATTTATTGACCATATAATTGAAAGGAGCCAAATAACAAGCTTAAAAAGTGCTGATAGAAGATTAGGATGTCCATTCTTACCACTTTTATTCAACATAGTATTGAAAATCCTAGCCACAGCAATCAGACAAGAAAAAGAAATAAAAGCCAAACTGTCTCTATTTGCATGACACTGTATATAGAAAAACCCCAAAGACTCCACCAAAAAACTATTAGAACTGGTAAATGAATTCAATAAAGTCACAGCATACAATCATTATTCAGAAACTCATTGCATTTCTATAAACCAATAATGAAATAGAAGAAAGAGAAATCTGGAAAACATTTTTACACAAAAAGAATAAAATACCTAGGACTAAACTTAACCAAGGAGGTAAAAGACCTATACTTTGAAAACTATAAAACAATGATAAAAGAAATTGAAGATGACATAAATGAACAGAAGGACATTCCATGATTATAGACTGAGAGAACAAATATTATTAACACGTCCATACTAACCAAAGCAATCTACAGGCTTAAGTAATCCTTATCAAAACATCAACAGCATTTTTCACAGAACTAGAACAAATAATCCTAAAATTTGTATAGAACTACAAAAGACCCCAAATAGTCAAAGAAGTCTTGAAAAAGAAGAATAGGGCTGGAGTATCACAATCCCAAATTTCAAAATATAGTAGCTCTAATAATCAAAGCTATAGTAATCAAAACAGTATACTACTGGCACAAAAATTGACACGTAGGGATGCCTGGGTGGCTTAGTGGTTAAGCCCCTGCCTTCAGCTCAGGATATGATGGAGTCCCAGGATCGAGTACCACATCAGGCTCCTTGCATAGAGCCTGCTTCTCTCTCTGCCTATGTCTCTGCCTTTCTCTCTGTGCGTCTCTCACAAATAAATAAATAAAACCTTTAAAAAAAATAGACACGTAGATCAATGGGACAAAATAGAGTCCAGAATGCTTATATGGTCAATTAATTTATGACAAAGGAGGCAAGAATACACAAAAGATAGTCTCTTCAATCAACGGTGTTGGGGAAACTGGAAAGTTACATGCAAAAGAACTAAACTGAAACACTTCCTTACATCATAAACAAAAATAAACTCAAATGGATTAAATACCTAAATATGAGACCTGAACTCACAAAAATCCTAGAAGAAAACATAAGCAATAACTTTATTTTTATTTTATTTTTCTTGATATCAGCCACAGCGATACTTTTCTAGATATACCTCCTCTAGCAAGGGAAACAAAAACAAAATTAAACTATTAGGGTACACCAAAATAAAAAGCTTTTGCACAGTAAAGGAAACCATCAACAAAGCAAAAAAGCAACCTACTGAATGGGAGAAGATATTTACAAATGATACATCCAATAAGGAGTTACTGTCAAAAATATATAAAGAACTTATACACTCAAAATCCCCAAAAACAAATATTTCTATTAAAAAATGATCAGAGGATCTAAACAGATGTTTTTCTGAAGAAGACATACAGATGGCCAAAAGACACATGAAAAGATGCTCAACATCACTAATCATCAGGGAAATGCAAATCAGAACCACAATGAGGGACCACTTTACACCTGTCAGAATGGCTTAAGTCGAAAACACACAAAAAAACAAGTGTTGGCAAGGATGTGGAGAAAGGGAACTCTCATGCACTTTTGGTGGGAATGCAAATTGGTGCAGCCACTGTGGAAAACAGTGTGGAGGTTCCTTTAAAAATTAAAAATAAGAGCAGCCCGGGTGGCTCAGCGGTTTAGCACTTCGGCCCAGGGCCTGATCCTAGAGACCTGGGATCGAGTCCACATTGGGCTCACTACATGGAGCCTGCTTCTCCCTCTGCCTGTGTCTCTGCCTCTCTCTCTCTCTCTCTCTCTCTCTGTGTGTGTCTCATGAGTAAATAAAATCTTTTTTAAAAATTAAAATTAAAATTACTATATGATCCAGTAATTCTGCTACTGAGTATTTACCCAAAGAAACTAACTCAAAAAAATATATACACCCCTAAGCTTATTGCAGGTTTATAATAGTCAAGATATGGAAGCAACCCAAGTGTCCATTGATAGATGAATGGATAAAGAAGATGTAGTACACACACACACACAATAGAAAATGACTCAGCCATAAAAAAAAGAATGAAATCATGTCATTTGCAACAACATAGATGGATCCAGAAGGTGTACTAAGTGGAATAAGTCAGAGAAAGACAAATACCATATGATTTCACTCAAATGTAGAATTTAAGACACAAAACAAAGGAACAAACAAGGAAGAAAAGAGACAAACAAAAAACAGACTCAACTATAGATAATAAACTGATGGCTACCAGAGGGGACGTGGTGGGTGGATGGGTGAAATAATCAGTGGGGATTAAGAATACACTTATCTTGACGAGCACTGAGAAATGTATGGAATTGTTGGATCACTGTATTATACACCTCAAACTAGTATAGCACTCTATATTAACTATACTTGAATAAAAAATTCTTTTAATTAAAAAATTTTATAAGTTGATAGAATAAAGTCTGAAAGGAAATACATGGAAATCTTATTTATGTTGGTGATTTTTCTTTTCAGTGCTTCCATCACCATTATTGACATATTCTACAGTAGTTTTGACATTGTATTATGTTCATTTCTTTGATAAACCTCTCTTACCTCCTTTGCCTAAGAATTTATTCTAGAAATTGCCAGCTATGGTTCAACACGTTCATTATTATTAAAAATAATCACTGGCATTTGGAAATGGCTATACACCTTCCTAAACACAATTCTCAGGTACATCTCTCAGTTGCCACGACAACCTTGTACTCCAGGTTCTCAACATCATTGCCCCATTTTTCAGTTGAGAAAACTGAGACTTCACCTGGCTTTCTGCACTTTTTCATCAGTGCTGCTACAGCTCAGTAGGCAAAGCAAACTTGTAAATATGTGATATGTGAAGAAGGGGTATCCGCAGCTTTCCTGAATTGCGATATCTTTAATACAAAGATACTTACCAAATGTTTGTAGATAACCCTAGGGAAAACTTGTTGCAAGATGGAATAAACAAAATTAAGGCAAATAATAAAACATGGTCTCTGATGTCAAACTTGCTTTAAAAACCCTGATTGAAAGCAGCCTGGAAGGAATTTCACTGAAGTGTGAGCAGTGATAAATAAAGGTGGATAGCATAGCAGAGCGGGTAGGAGTTAGAGCCTGGCATTGGGCTGCCTGCATTTGAATCCTGGTCATGCCACTGATTAACCAAATGAGCACTGGGCAAGTAACTTAACCTGTAATTCCATGTCCTCATCTCTACCATGAGGACAATGACAGCATCTCTCATTAAAATCATCATGAGCATTAAAAGACTTAATGTGAGTAGAGAATTTAGAGCAGTGCTTGTCACATGGTAATACCATACAGGTGCTGTTTATCATCTGATAGTGATGATTATTTTTAGGCAGCACGTGTGATTTTAATTTCCTTTATTATATGTTTTGAAATTCCAAATGTCGATGTGTGTATATTAACTTAATAATTTAGTACAAAAACTATGAAAATGATGTTACCAGCAACAGACATCCTTCCACAGCTACTTTAACTGCAAGTTCTGTCCCCATTAAGCTTCAGAGCTCCTTTATAACATTCTCCATTCTTTAGCTCCTTGGAAAGTTTGTCTTACTGACAGGTAAGGTGGTGCCTTGTTTGCTGAAGGAAAGCTATGTGAATTATAGCTCTCCCAAAGTCTCCCTGATGAAACCAGAACAGATGTTTGAGAAAGTATTCAAAGTATCCAGGATTCCTTAAAGGGACAAGGTCCATCTTGAAATCATCAAGCAAAAGAAACAAACACCAATTTTCAGGTAACCTTGTGCGAATTCAAACGGCAGGTAAATTAATCAAGTTTTCCTGACACTGAGCCTTTCACTTATACAATCCTTAGCAACTTGCTTTGGGCTATTAGTCTCACCGTAAATATGTGCTGAAGCAGATGCAAAAGCATTTACCCCAAAAGTTAACAAAGCTAGATTCACAAGAAACATGGCACACACCAGATAACTGGGAACAAATACAGAAAGCAGGACTTCTTCCAACCAGATGCTTCTCAAAATATGTGGCAAACGTTTTAAAGAGTCCTGTAAGAATTTCAAGAACCATTCTTCTCGATGAAGAAAAGCACAGAAGGAATTACAGACAAAGAGCAGATGGTATGCACGCGCTGTCTAAGATTTTGAAAGGAGAGATATTACAATTTGATAAAGCAGTGGCAGTTTCCGTACATTTAGGCAACACCCGGTGTACGTATTGCACTCCCATAGACCGCCTCCTACCCGTCCGAGGCTCCGTCACTCAAATAGTGTG